>NC_043990.1:1044466-1171966 GCF_902150065.1 Myripristis murdjan
TACTAATCCTGGTGTGTCTAGACATTGTTGTACTACACAAGTGTAAAAATGTACCTTCTACCCCCTTGGCTCTATTGCATTCACATACACCCCTGATCAAAATTTTAAGACCAGTAATACCAGTGAGTAAGCAATTTATTGCAAACAACCATTAAACTGAAATAGGGTGTTCATCAGCTGATCAAAAGCCTAAGACCACAGCCTTTAAAAGCCCAGATCTTTGCAAAAATGTGGATTCAGTGTCATTTTCTGTCAGGTATCCACACTGTGGTCGGACTGTTGAGCTGCAGAAGCAAGGCCCAACAACAAGGCCCTCACAGCGTGCCATTGCTGCTGAGGCTGGACGCAGTAAGACAGTCATTTTAAACTTCCTAAAAGATCCTGAGGGTTATGGAACAAAAAAGTCAAGTGGTAGACCCAAAAAAATTTCACCGGCCCTGAGCCGGAGGATCCAATTGGCTGTCCATCAAGACACAGGACGATCCTCGGCCCAAATGAAGCTTGTCACTGGTGCCAACTGCAGTCCCATAACCATCAGATGGCACCTGCGAGAGAAGGGTTTTAAGAACAAAAAACATCTTCAAAGGCCTCGTCTCCTTCAACGGCACAAAACTGCCCGTTTGGAGTTTGGAGCACCAAACATGGGACACTGAAAGGTGGAAGAAAGTTTTATTCTCTGATGAGAAAAAATGTAACCTTGACAGTCCTGATGGCTTCCAACGTTACTGGCATGACAAGGAGATCCACCTGAGATGTTTTCTACACGGCACAGTGGAGGGGGCGCCATCATGATCTGGGGGGCTTTTTCCTTCAATGGAACAATGGAGCTTCAGGTTGTGCAGAGGCGTCAAACGGCAGCTGGCTATGTGGAGATGTTGCAGGGGGCGTCCCTCATGACTGAAGGCCATCGTCTGTGTGGTAATGACTGGGTTTTTCAACAGGACAACGCTGCAGTTCACAATGCCCGCCTGACAAAGGACTTCTTCCAGAGAAATAACATCACTCTTTTGTACCATCCTGCGTGTTCCCCTGATCTAAATCCAACTGAGAACATTTGGGGTTGGATGGCAAGAGAAGTTTACAGAAATGGACACCAGTTCCAGACAGTGGATGCCCTCCGTGAAGCTTCTTCACCACTTGGAGCAACATTCCCACTAGCCTCCTGGAAACACAGCATCAAGCATGCAGAAACGAATTTTTGAGGTGATTAACAAGAATGGCACGGCTACTCATTACTGAGTCCTTTTTTGAAAATTGTATTTCTATTTTAGGGGGGTTTGGGTTTTTTTTTTTTTTTTTTGAGATATGGTCTTAAACTTTTGATCAGCTGATGAACAGCCTATTTCAGTTTAATGGTTGTTTGCAATAAATTGCTTACTCAATTTTTTTTTTTTTTTTTTTTTTTTGTCTCACTCCCATTTCTTCTTTTTGTATTTTGAAGCTCTACTTAGAACCTTCTTAAGATCCAACTGTGCAAAATGTAAATTCTTGCAATTTCTCAACTGGTCTTAAAATTTTGATCAGGAGTGTATTTCTGTGCTTGGTTCTTTGTCTTGCTAACACTGACATTCTCCCCCTTCCTCCCCATCTTTCTGTGTGTGTGTGTGTGTGCTTGCTGCCTCAGTCAAAGCCTCTGTTGTCATATTGTCTAAATAAATAAAGTGGATCAATACACAGAATAAAAAAAAAATTCAAATGGGACAGCCGAGTGGCGCCGCTGTGATGAAACCTTCAGATCTAGGGAAAACATTTTATGTAATATGTAGTTCAAATTAGAGGTATACATTAATCATACAATTAATCACTTAACACATACTTATATGTATAATATATGTATATATATGTATGTATGTATATATGTATATATACACAAACGCGCACACACACACACACACACACACACACACACAACATATGTATATATATATATATATATATATATAAATAGAAATGTGTACACATCATGTAATCATGTACTCAGAGACATTAGATAAGATAAGCCTTTATTAGTCCCAGGGCAGGGAAATTGACAGCAGCAACAATAATTAAAGATGGTGCAGCTTGTTCTCCAGAAGAGTCGGCTGTATGGTGTTAAACGCACTGGATAGATGCGCTCACCAGGGGGCGGAGATGAGCGAGAACCAGCCACTCCAGGGTCTTCATCAGGTGGGATGTCAGTACCACCAACCTGTAGCTGCTGAGGTCCTTGGGATGTGGAGATTTTTGTGGATGTGGTCAAATTGGCCCCAAAGATGACAGGAGAGTGAAGTTAAATTAAATGCTGAACTCTTCCAACACTGTTTCTGTGTGCACCAAAACCCAGTGAAAGTGTCTGTGTCCTGTCTTCTTCCAGCCGGTGACTTCAGAGAATTAAAAGGCAGCCTGAACTGACCTCTTTGGCCAAAGAAAAAAACAAAACAACAGAGAACCTACGCAGCGAGCACACACACACTTTGGACTGAATCTAACAGTCCCACCGGGGGCTCAGGCCAATATAAATGGCCTAAGTTCACACACCAGCCACATTCGTCCTCTGGAGCCCCGCCGTCTGCACAGGAACGAGTCTGCGGTTTGAGTTCCACGGTTCTAGTATGAGGGTTCTGTACACATCGGCCTTGCTGGCTCTGCTGGCTCTGCTGGGCTCCGACGCCTCAGCAACACCAGAGGACTGTGATCAGCTCAGCAAGAACCTTCTAACCAGTAACAAGGAGCAGGTTGGTTCTGGATCGAGTTTTTCACCTGGTGGTCGAAAGAGAACTACAAACTGCTTCCCCAGTTAAAGTATTATTACTTTGCTGGTATGTGACTGCAGTAGAAGTAGAAGTACTGTTCCTCTGCTGGTATGTGACTGCAGTAGAAGTAGAAGTACTGTTCCTCTGCTGGTATGTGACTGCAGTAGAAGTAGAAGTAGTGCAGTAAAAATGTCCTGCAGTAAAAGTCCAAAGTGTCTCATGTCAAATGTCCTGGCAGTAAAAGTGACTGAGCTCCTTTTTCCAAACAGTAACTGTGTTAGCTGGGATCTTTTCCAGAGAACACGCTGCACACTGCATGCTTTTAAAGGGACATTACACTAAAACTGAGGTGAGGACCCTGGAGACTCAACTGACACGTGGAATAAGCACAGAATGTGATGGTAGAGTCTACATGGTACTCATTGTCCACACTTGTTCCACAGTTATTTTTTTTTCTCCAGTTGAGTCTAAAAGGTCCTTGCTGCAGTTTTTCCATCATGCAGCTTTTATTGTGAAGTTTGGAAATGACAAAAAGTCGAAGCAAGGAGGTTGTTGTTTTCATCTTTGCTGACATTTATTGTGAAAGGTTCCACAATCCGTCATTGTTCATGTTGATCATTTTTTTCCATGATTTTTTTTCTACAGATCTTTGGGAAATGGGCTCTTATCGCAGCAGAAGCAGATTTTCATTTTGGGGTCGAAGTTCTGCAGAAAGTGGACAGCTCATACATTGAGCTGCATGAGCTGAAACACGGCCCAAACGAGACAATCATCACCTTCACTGAGAGGAACATCTGGTGAGGAACGCTCTTCTATTCTGACAAACATCCATCATTTCAGACTTGCCATTGCTGTCATTTGGCTTCCTTTAAAACATAGACATTTTTTGTGAGTAACTTTCATCATAAATTCACAGCTAGGGGTTCCACCCACTTCCTGTTGTGCTTATTGCAAATCCAAATCTTGTGAGTGAGACTAGTTGGTGAAGTGGACAGGTTTAGTCTTATAAATAGGCAAAGTAGTCATCTGCATAGGCTGAGAGAAGACTGGTGTACTGAAGAGAAATGGGTTTAGCAGACTTGCAGTTTCCTCCAGGTGTGTTGCAGAGAGCTTTATTTATTTTTATTAGCTTTATTTACTTTTATCAGTCTTGTAGATAGGTGTTTGGATAGATAGAGCCAGTAGTCTTGCCTTAGAAATACAGAAGGTAGGTCTTGTTGTCACTATCATGCTTTTTGACTTGTGCGAGTAGTGTGAATGATCAAGATGTTTTAATTAGAAAAGACTGAATTTACAGAATGTGAGTTTCATAGTGTTACAAGTCAGACAGAATGTGTTTTTGGTTCTTTAGATAATTTTCGTATTCTTGTGGGCAGATTAGATTACATTAGTGGTCCTGGTGGATAATTTTAATTATCTTATACCTAGTTTTAGTAATCTTGCAGGCAGTGTTAGTGGTCTCATGGTTCTGTCTTTAGGTGCTTGTGTCTAAAAGGTTGGTGTTGTCTCCAGGAACAAGACATGTGTTTCGTATTTAGCCAACATGACTGTGCAGGACCCGGCCAGCGAGCACCTCATATTGCATGCAGACTACTTCAGTAAGTTGAAAAAAATCACCATTTTGCCTTTTTAACCTAATTGAGATAATGATGATGATGATGCTGTAGATGCAGTATGTGTACAAATACATAGTGGAGGCAGTAGTTCTAGCAGTTGCAGTACTTGTTGTGGTGATAGCAGTAGAAGTGGTCATCATTTATATGAACTCTCTGTTTGCAGTTAAAGAGGAGAATGGGAAACAGTCTCTGGACAACGAGTCAGGCAATGCGATTTTCCACCATACTGAAGCCGGCTGCCTGAGCTTCACCTGGCACATCGAGCACGAGGGCAAGCCAGGCAGATTCCTGCTCAGCTACAGTCAGTGCTGCACACACACACACACACACACACACACACACGCACACGCACACACACACACACACACACACACTATCCATACATGTCCAGATTATACGGTCCATACACTTGTGTCTGTCTGTGAGCTCCTGTTTCATAAAGGAGAGTGAAAATAATCATCATCATCGACTCACTTTCCAATTTATTCATTAGCGAAGTCATTTTTCCCCTGATTTTCTTTCTTTTTTTTTTTTTTTATTTATTAATATGTTCGCATTTTATTTATTTTTTTTAACCTTTTTCAAATAGGACTGACTAAAATACTAAATACTAAAATTACATGTGACAGAAAGTCTCTGCCTGTGCTGACTCTTTCTTTAAAGGTTCTTCACTGTACCAATCTACCTACAGGCAGTTTGACGTTTGCAGAGGAAATGCTGAGAACTGACAGCAGTTTTTGGATTATATTATATTCGATTATATGAGATAAATTTGATGCAATAAGATGTGATCAGGTCTGATGATGTTAGATTAGATGCGAATCATGAGATAAAATGAGATTACCATTCATTCCACATAAATTATAACATGAATCAGACACATGCTTAATTACTGCCATTTTTATGACCCGAGTGAAATGTGTGTCGTGTGTGTGTGTCTGTGCACCAGGGAGGTATGGTACGCATCAGGGGGACGAGTTGACCGAAGCTCAGAAAGTCCACCATAAACGTGCCCACTGTCTCAACTTCAGAAAATATTTCATCTACGACGGTGATGCAGGTCAGTCGATTTTCCACCAACAGAAGCAGGAGAGCTGTGGTTTGGTTCAAGGAATGCAACCATTTGGACAAAATCTCCTTTTGGCTCAGTTCCTGTGGGTAGCATTGCCTGTTAGCTTAGCATAAGCACTGGACGTCTATGGGAGTCGTTAGCCTGGCTGTGGTGTGTCTGTAGGTCCATTCAGTAAAAGTGAAGTGTGTGATGATGAGGTAGATTTATTTCCAAATGCAGCTTCCTGTGACACAGTGAACTGTCCTGCTTTAGTCTTTCTCCTCCCCTCTCCTCTCCTGCTGCAGACTTCTGTCCTGACAAACCTGAGGAGCACAAAGCCGGAGAACCTGAAGATGGACAGTCCTGATGGAGGAGCTGAAAAAAACAAGAACCTACTTCCTGTTGCACCAGCAGGTTAAAGCCGGTTTCCTCCAAGATGCACCTCCCAGTTCATGAAAGGGCTCTTAAAATAAACACCAAAAGCTCAATGTGTGTTTGTGTGTGTGTTTTTGTGAAATCATGCCTCCTGCTGTCCATGGGTAAAAATGCAGAAATGTGAACCACATCCAGTCTACAACACTGGAACACATTTTATTGCTTCGCTGACAGTCTACGGTCCTTAATACACTATATTACCAAAAGTATTCGCTCACCCATTCAAATGATCAGAATCAGGTGTCCTAATCACTTGGCCTGGCCACAGGTGTATAAAATCAAGCACTCAGGCATGCAGACTGTGAAACAAGACATTTGTGAAAGAATGGGCCGCTCTCAGGAGCTCAGTGAATTCCAGCGTGGAACTGTCATAGGATGCCACCTGTGCAACAAATCCAGTCGTGAAATTTCCTCGCTCCTAAATATTCCACAGTCAACTGTCAGCTCTATTATAACAAAATGGAAGCGTTTGGGAACAACAGCAACTCAGCCACGAAGTGGTAGGCCACGTAAAGTGACGGAGAGGGGTCAGTGGATGCTGAAGCGCATAGTGCAAAGAGGTCGCCGACTTTCTGCACAGTCAATTGCTACAGAGCTACAAACTTCATGTGACCTTCAGATTAGCCCAAGTACAGTACGCAGAGAGCTTCATGGAATGGGTTTCCATGGCCGAGCAGCTGCAGCCAAGCCACACATCACCAAGTGCAATGCAAAGCGTCGGATGCAATGGTGTAAAGCACGCCGCCACTGGCCTCTAGAGCAGTGGAGACGCGTTCTCTGGAGTGATGAATCACGCTTTTCCATCTGGCAATCTGATGGACGAGTCTGGGTTTGGAGGTTGCCAGGAGAACGGTACATTTCAGACTGCATTGTGCCGACTGTGAAATTTGGTGGAGGAGGAATTATGGTGTGGGGTTGTTTTTCAGGAGCTGGGCTTGGCCCCTTAGTTCCAGTGAAAGGAACTTTGAATGCTTCAGGATACCAAAACATTTTGGACAATTCCATGCTCCCAACCTTGTGGGAACAGTTTGGAGCGGGCCCCTTCCTCTTCCAACATGACTGTGCACCAGTGCACAAAGCAAGGTCCATAAAGACATGGATGACAGAGTCTGGTGTGGATGAACTTGACTGGCCTGAACAGAGTCCTGACCTGAACCCGATAGAACACCTTTGGGATGAATTAGAGCGGAGACTGAGAGCCAGGCCTTCTCGACCAACATCAGTGTGTGACCTCACCAATGCGCTTTTGGAAGAATGGTCAAAAATTCCTATAAACACTCTCCTCAACCTTGTGGACAGTCTTCCCAGAAGAGTTGAAGCTGTAATAGCTGCAAAAGGTGGACCGACATCATATTGAACTCTATGGGTTAGGAATGGGATGGCACTTCAGTTCATAGTATGAGTAAAGGCAGGTGAGCGAATACTTTTGGTAATATAGTGTATATTAAAATATCACTTGGTTGGTATTGACCAATCGATCAGTGTTAATTCTGACAGTAAATTCTGATTTAATCTTAGTCTTTTGAATAACACACCATTTAGTTTTAGTCATATTTTAGTCATCTGGGGCCTCATTTATAAACACTGCATACGCAAAAAACGGGGCCTGAAATTGGCGTACGACACTTTCCACGCAAAGGTTGTGATTTATAAAAAAAAAAACTTGACGGAAAAATGTGCAGTCCTCCACGTAAATTCTGAACCATCCGTAAGCCTACGCACATCTTGGAGAAAAGGGGAATTTGGCGACGCAGATGGTGAACTGAATCCAAACTGCATCATGATTCGTCTCTCACACTTATTTACACTCCATATCAAACATTCATTGTAAATCCACTTCATCACAAACATTCCAAACAGCAGTGATATTTGTGCTCGCACTACTGAGCCATAACTAGCCTATTGCATAAGGAACATGCATTAAAAAAAAAAAAAACTATATTGTAACGAGTGTAACTGATGAAATTATTATCAAAATGGTTGGAGACAAATTACACAAACAATTGCATTAAACAATTGCAGCACAGTGCGTTCCCCTGTCATACTTCCGTCTTCAAATTATGCCAGGGTGGTGGATATCACAGATTGAAATATAAATTGTGACAAGTTTTGAGGCAAGCAGTGTAATTGCTGTAAACATATAAATACCGTGGTGACACTCGTGCGTAATGCTGCGCGATGGATGCATTGGCACTGCTGGAACATTGTGCAAACGGGAGGATCAGGAGGGAACAAGTTTTCAGAGACCATGAAGATTTCCTGGTCCATGATGATTTAGATTCCCGAGAGCAATGCTCTTGGATCTGTGTGCTGAACTGGGTCCAGTATTAGAGAGGCCGACCCGGCAGAACCACGCTGTCCCTGTTCAGGTACAGGTGTTAAAACCCTGGGGTTTCTGGCAACGGGCTCTTACCAGCGCGAATTGGCCGACAGGTATGTGTTTAATATCATCAACAATATAATGTTCAACTCTCTTCCTGAAACCACTTTTGGCGATAATTCTGTGACATTATCCGTAGGTCTGGGATATCGCAGCCGGCTCTAAGCGCAATAATGCCTTCCGTCTTGGATGCAGGGACGGTTTTTGCTATGGGCAATGTGGGCAACCGCCCAGGGCGCAATCTACTTGGGGGCGCACAAGCGCCGTCCAAAAAAAAAAAAAAAGTGCGTCCGCGAAAAAAAAAAAAAAAAAAATCGTTTCTAGACTAATATCGCTCATTTCCATGTCAAGTTGGTGCAGTGGGCGCTAAGGCGCCCCTACTATCACGTCAACTTGCTGCTGAGAGTCATGTATACAGGTCGTGTGTGTCAGAAGAAAAGGCAAGGGGGAGGGGGGGCGCGGGGGATCAACTTGCGACTGCAGAGGCTGTGCGCAGGTTGTGAGTCTCAGGAAAAGCAAAGGGGAGGGGGGCGGGGGATAGACTAAACTCTGATATGAAAGATCCCAGGCCAAACAACACAAACTGCTGCTTCCAAATAAATTGTATTTCATTCATAAAATTAATATAGACCCCTTATAGCTACATGTAATTTATTGGGAAATTGTTGAAAATTGTGAAATCTATTGTGAAAATGCCAAACAACAACAACAACAACAAAACGTCAATGGAGTATCATGGACAAAAGGCCAAAAAAAACATCAGGTGCCCAGTTCAGAAAGAGAAGGAGAGAAGAAGAGGAGAAACGTTCAAAAGATAAAGGTATGCAAGTCTCTATGCATGACGTTAATTGTGCATGTAATGAAACAGTAGCCTATACCCTATTTATTAGCCTCTTGCTAATATGTTGCCACTTAGCCACAGAAGTTTTTTTTTTTTTTTTGGTTTTTAGTTTTGCTGAACTAGCAACTATTAGAATTTTAGGCATCATGTCATGGAATTAATTTCACCCATAGGCTAGTTTGTGTTTGCAACACAACAAGTGCAAGTTCACATTGGCCTGTTAGTCTGTGGATTTGGTAAACAATACGTCCTGACTGTGGAATTTTTAATTTTTTTTGCTATACGTGGGTCTATGGTAACCTAAATAACTTCCTATACACTGACATGACATTTGTAAGCTATATGTGATATAGCTTTATGAGTAATTTCTAGTGTGTTATTCTTAGTTAATAGGATGTTAACAAATGATAGGCCTGGTGTGGTGGGGGTGGGGGATGGTTCGCCCAGGGCGCAAAACTAGCAAGGACCGCCTCTGCTTGGATGGCATTGTTAATGTGACCAGTCGATATATCAGATTTCCCTTCACGGTGGGAGAACAGGCCAACAATAAAAGGCAATTTGCAGCAATGTCCGGTTTCCCAAATTTGATTGGCGCAATTAACTGCACTCATTATTGCTATAAGGGCTCCATGTGACAATGAATGTGTGTGTTAATAGAAAACATGCACATTCCATTAATGTACAAGTCATATGTGACCCCAACATGCACCTGACAAATTTAGTTGCACGATGGCCTGGCTCACCACATGACTCCTTCATCCTGACACACAGGGAACAGACTGCAGGCCGACGCTGTGCGTAATTGCTGGCGTCTTGGTAAGTCAATTTAGAAAAAAAAAAAAACGTATTGTAGAAATTCTAACCATTCAAGCCTGACGTACTGATGCACTCTTCCGCTGTAACGGAAGGCTCGATTTCCGTATCTGTAAAATTCCGTTTTATCCGCCTTTCTCTCCCAGGTTGCCATGATTAACCGTAACACACCATTGGTCAGCTGGATCATTTACATATGTGTAGCAGTATAGAAATATGTATTACGTTTGTATGTACTGACCTGCCTCATAGTATGGTGCGCCACTGGTGGCCAATTACTGAGTAGGAGCGGAGTATATAAGCAGTGGCTTTCTCCCCGCCTCTTACTTTGCGCTCCCATCTGCGTCACCTCCGCTCGTGTTAGGGGTCTGTTTGCAACAGAGCGACTGTAGTCCGGGCTTGTGTGTCCCCTCGCTTGTCTGTGCGTACGCCCCACTCCTGGCTTGTGGTAAAGTGCTGGTGGATGCCTGGGCTCTCTCTGCCTCCCTCATGTGTGTGTGTCCGCTGCTGCTGACAGGTGCATTTGGAATCAGCTGCTCGCAATTACGCTGCTGACGTCACGCTCAGCTGACTGGGACCGCTGCTGTTTTGTCTCTGCCTGTTTTGTCTCCGCCTGTTTTGTCTCCGGCCGATTTGGTCGGCCGCTGTCCCCGCTGTTGTCTCCGGCTGTTGGTCGGCCGCCGTCTCCGCTGTTGTCTCCAGCAACTTGTCGGCCGCTGGCTCCGCTGTTGTTCTGGTGGTTGGTCGGCCGGAGCTAATTATGGACTGAACTTTTTAAATGTGTGATTGATTGGTAGTTATATTCTTCTTTTATTTGGATTAGTTTATTCTTTTTTGTGTTTTGTTTCCATTTGGGTATTTGTTATATTGTATAATTTGTTATATTAATTCGAATCTTGCTATCATTTATATTTTGTTCAGTTAGTGGGTTTTGTTGTGTTGATTTGCTTATTTCTCCCTCATTAATTTCTGTTATCCCTTTCAGTTGCTGAAGGCTGGTGGTGGCGCTGGTGATCCGGGTGGCGGGTCCCCCCTTTTCGTGTGTGCTGTGCTCCCTGGGATTTGGTTCACTTCAGAGTGTGTGTCACGTGTGCGTGGGTGATTTTAGTTGGTTTGGTGGATCCCTCTCCCTTTCACTAGCCCCTGTCCAACCGGTAAGCCTCAGCACCTGATAAGGTTCCCTTTTTCCCTTCCCCGTGTGAATGGTGGTTTTAAATAGAACATGTATATTTTAAAACTGTAAAATAAAAGACTTTTGTACATTTTTTTGAACCCACGTCTCCTGCTCTGAGTGACGAACCTGTGTGTCTTAAGCATAAGCACAAAATAATTCTCTGGGTGAAATTCCCAGGGTGGCGTTGTCTGGCAACTTTTAAGATCATCTGATCATTCCATTGCATCGCTGTAGCTGCCACATATGCATAAACATTCATGAGGTGCTTTGCATTGGCCATTTATGGTTGAATGTGGGCGTGTAGTGGGCGGAGGATGAGACGCAATCTTGTCCGCAAACTTTCAGGTGGTCTGTGATTTATAAAGGGAAATTGCTTGCAGGTGTGCGTACGCATGGTTTTATAATCCTGCGTTCCAAATCGCATACTTATACTTTCTACTTTTAGTATGTACTGCAGCTGCCCTTACAAAGTATGCAGTGTAGTATGCAGTATGCATGCGTATGCATACTATTGGGACACACTACATACATCATCCCTGACCTCCGACCCTCTCGCTCACTTCCTCCGCCGTCCGTAGCGCCACATCTGAATGTCAAAATGCCGGTGTTCTTTCATACTGCGCTGTCCTCTGTCTGATTTCTGATCTGCTGTCTTCCTGTACCTGCTGCTGTACCTGAGCCAGTTTTGTGTGATATGTGTGTTTTGTTGTCTTCTGTATGTGGGCGTGGCTTGTACACGCAACTCAGTCAGTTCAACATAACGTCCACTGTGCAAAGGATTGTGGGTCAGAATGGCCAGAGCAGCACGCTGACATGCAGACTGTGAAATCTGACCGGATGTAGTAGAACATCCTGGTACTCCTGGCATACTGCATCTGACATACTGTGTATTGGGACATACTAAATCTTTTTTTCCCCTACTAAATAGTATAGTAGTATGAGTATTGGAACGCAGGGCTAGTCTGGATTTTTTTGGGCGTACGCCATTTTCGGCTTTTGGGCGTACGTACACTTTTAGTATGGATCCTACGCAAAATTTTATAAATGAGGCCCCTGGACCTTACTCCACTGTCTTTGTCAGACTAGTGCGGACTAGAAAGACCGATGCGTATGAACTGATGAAGCCCCTTGGATAAGAGGCCAAACGTCTTCCTAAGACAAATACAAGTCCAGTTGCCTGCGATTCAATTTGCCCAAGGAGAACGATGACCTGGATAAATGAGAATATCCACAGACATATTTCAGTAATATTGTACTTCATCTTGAAAGAATGTCATATGCATTGCATATCATTCAGGGAGAATGCATATCTTTTTCAGGGAGCATGTATATTTTTCAGGGAGAGCAGGCCTTATGCTTATTTTATGTGAGATTATCTTTTGTGAAAAAGCCACGCTCGTGTTTTTGACATTAAGAATAAAATAAAATACATGTTTTGTATTTCAACCATTAAATCTGTGTCTGTATTGCAAATTCAAACCTTTATACCATTCCATAACAGACTGATGGAGACTTCCAATGACTGGAAATTCTGTAGAAACATTTAATCGACTAAAATCTGCCAATATTTGGCCAACTAAAACAAGACTATGACAAAAAAAAAAAAAAAAAAACTTAAGACTAGACTAAGACTAAAACTCTTCTGATATTTAATCAACTAAAACTAGACTAAGACTAAAAGATTTCAGATGACTAAAATATGACTAAAACTAAATGGTGTGTTATTCAAAAGACTAAGACTAAATCAGAATTTACTGTCAGAATTAACACTGATCGATTGGTCAATACCAAACAACGTGATATTTTAATATATTAAGGACGGTAGACTGTCAGCGAGGCAATAAAATGCATTCCAGTGTTGTAGACTGGATGTGGTTCACATTTCTGCATTTTTACCCACGGACAGCAGGAGGAGTGATTTCACAAAAACACACACACAAACACATATTGAGCTTTTGGTGTTTATTTTAAGAGCCCTTTCATGAACTGGGAGGTGCATCTTGGAGGAAACCGGCTTTAACCTGCTGGTGCAACAGGAAGTAGGTTCTTGTTTTTTTCTTCCAGCTTCCTCCATCAGGATTGTCCATCTCCAGTTTAGGCTACCTCTTCAGGTTCTCCGGCTTTGTGCTCCTCAGGTTTGTCAGGACAGAAGTCTGCAGCAGGAGAGGAGAGGGGAGGAGAAAGACTAAAGCAGGACAGTTCACTGTATCACAGGAAGCTGCATTTGGAAATAAATCTACCTCATCATCACACACTTCACTTTCACTGAATGAATGAATGAATGAATTTTTTATTTACGTGTCCTGCCACAACTGTGGCCCATCCCACAAAGGAATTATAAGACACCATATAAAAATATATCAACATCCATAACAAAACAAAAAACATTGCTTGACACAACAAAACAAAGGAAGCAAACAAGCAATTATACAACAAACTCCAGGCACTCAATGGTACATTACCATCCTCCTCTTATCCCAGGCCTTCTCAATAAAGTCAGCAACTGCATGTGTTTTGTATTTAAATAGCCAGGTTAACATCTCTTTGTCCTGAATTAGGTGGATTGTCTGTACCTTAACTTGATTAAACAACTTAAATCTTAAATCATGGTAAAACGGGCAGTAAAAAAGAAAGCGCATTTCATTTTCTATTTCTCCAAGGTCACACATATGACAGAGCCCATCCTCCTCACTGGTTCCCACCCAACGGCCTGTTTCAATCAATCAATCAATCAAGTTTTATTTATATAGCACCTTTCAAACAAATGCATGATATTCAAGGTGCTTTACATCTTGATTGACAAATAAGCATAAAATAAGAAGTGAAAGGACAAGGAGACCGATGCACACTCATAAAATATGGTTAATTTAAAATAAATAAAATAAATAAATAAATAAATAAGAAAAGAATAAAATACTGAATTTAAAAAAAAAAAAAATATATATATATATGGAACGATTTAAAACAATAAAGACACAGCAATAATAAAATAACTCAAGAATAAGATACCGAATAAAAATATAAAAACAATATGAAATGATTTAAAACAGTAAAAACACAGCAATAATAAAATAACTCAAGAAATAAGATACTGAATAAAAATATAAAAACAATATGAAATGATTTAATAATCAATAAATAACAATAAAACAAATACAGATAAAATAATTAATAGTAAATAAGAAGTAGAATACCTATAAAACTATAAAATTATAATATTATAAGACAGTACATAAAAGCCAGACCAAAGAGATGGGTTTTTAGTCTACGTTTAAAAGTTTCAATGTTTCAACATGTAGGGGGGGATACCTGATTGTAACTGGGCACACAAAGACCTCTTTTTCTTTGTGAGATAATACTTAATACATAATTTTCAGTTCCAAATTGTGTTTTTACTTCCCTAAATGTGCGTAGTTTAGGCTTGCTTACTAGTCCACAGAGCCAATTCTCGCTGTTAATGAGAGATAACCTTTCTTTAACCATGTTGAGATCAACCTTCATCATATTATCCAGCACATCCTCACAACCTAGTATACTGCACAACTCACGGAGCTCTCTTGTCCATACACCATTGTTATCTATGTCCCAATAAAACACCCTTTTTGTTAGTCTACTGTCCTCCATTCCTAACAGCCTGTTCCATAGCCTCAACATACAGATATTCCTGCGACCCTCCCACCCCATATCTCCAATAACGGCTAGAGTTGGGGCGAACTGGTGTACGCCCAGGAAATATCGCATAGCTCTATTGTGGATGGTTTCTAAGGCTGGGAAATTCTTGAAACCCCAGACCCTTGCCACATAATCCAGTACGGGGCCACATAATCCAGTACTGGGCCACATAATCCAGTACTGGGCACACACATGCATGGTAGAGTTTGGTGTATGTGACTGAATGGATCTACAGACACACCACAGCCAGGCTAACGACTCCCATAGACTTCTAGTGTTTATGCTAAGCTAACAGACAATGCTGCCCACAGGAACTGAGCCAAAAGGGGATTCTGTCCAAATGGTCGTACTCCTTGAACCAAACCACAGCTCTCCTGCTTCTGTTGGTGGAAAATCGACTGACCTGCAGCACCGTCGTAGTCGAAACCGTTGTCGGTCGCAATGTGGAGGCACTTGGCATGTTTATGGTGGAAGTCCTGAGCTTTGGTCAACTCGTCCCCTTGATGCTCGCCATGCTTCCCTGGTGCACAGACACACACACAACACACACTTCACACGGGTCATCAAAATGCCAGTAATTAAGTAATATGACTGATTCATATTATAATTTATGTGGAATGAATGGTAATCTCATTTTATCTGTTACTTGGTCACATCTTATCGCATCAAATTTATCTAATATAATCGAATATAATATAATCCAAAAACTGCTGTCAGTTCTCTGCATTTCCTCTGCAAACGTCAAACTGCCTGTAGGTAGATTGGTACAGTGAAGAACCTTTAAAGAAAGAGGCAGCACAGGCAGAGACTTTCTGTCACATGTGATTTCAGTGTCGAGTCAATCCTATATGAAAAAGGTTCAAAAAATAAATAAAATGCGAACACATTAACAAATTTTTTTTTAAAAATCAGGGGAAAAATGACTTCGCTAATGAATAAATTGGAAAGTGAGTTGATGATGACGAGTATTTTCACTCTCCTTTATGAAACAGGAGCTCACAGACAGACGCAAGTGTATGGACAGTATAATCTGGACATACATGGATAGTGTGTGTGTGTGTGTGTGTGTGTGTGTGTGTGTGTGTGTGTGTGTGTGTGTGTGCGCAGCACTGACTATAGCTGAGCAGGTATCTGCCTGGCTTGCCCTCGAGCTCGATGTCCCAGGTGAAGCTCATGCAGCCAGGTTCGTTAAAGTAGAAAGTCGCATTGCCTGAGTAGTTGAACAGATTCTCTTTCCCGTCCTCCACTTGAACTGCAAACAGAGAGTTCATAAAAATGATGACCACTTCTACTGCTATCACCACAACAAGTACTGCCACCGCTAGTACTACTGCCTCCACTATGTATTTGTACACATACTGCATCTACAGCAGCATCATCATCATCATCATCTCGATTAGGTTAAAAAGGCAAAACGGTGATTTTTTCAACTTACTGAAGTAGTCTGCATGCAATATGAGGTGCTCGCTGGCCGGGTCCTGCACAGTCATGTTGGCTAAAAACGAAGCACATTTCTTGTTCCTGGAGACAACACCAACCTTTTAGACACAAGCACCTAAAGACAGAACCATGACACCACTAACACTGCCTGCAAGATTACTAAAACTAGGTATAAGACAATTAGAATTATCTACAGGACCACTAATGTAATCTAATCTGCCCACAAGAATACGAAAATTATCTAAAGGACTAAAAACACTGTCTGACTTGTAACACTATGAAACTCACATTCTGTAAATTCAGTCTTTTCTAATTAAAACATCTTGATCATTCACACTACTCGCACAAGTCAAAAAGCATGATAGTGACAACAAGACCTGCCTTCTGTATTTCTAAGGCAAGACTACTGGCACTATCTATCCAAACACATATCTACAAGACTGATAAAAAATAAATAAAGCTAATAAAATAAATAAAGCTCTCTGCAACACACCTGGAGGAAACTGCAAGTCTGCTGAACCCATTTCTCTTCAGTACACCAGTCTTCTCTCAGGCTATGCAGATGACTACTTTGCCTATTTATAAGACTAAACCTGTCCACTTCACCAACTAGTCTCACTCACAAGATTTGGATTTGCAATAAGCACAACAGGAAGTGGGTGGAACCCCTAGCTGTGAATTTATGATGAAAGTTGCTCACTTGAAAAAAATCTATCTATGTTTTAAAGGAAGCCAAATGTCAGCAATGGTAAATCTGAAATGATGGATGGTTTGTCAGAATAGAAGAGTTTTCCTCACGACATCATGTTCCTCTCAGTGAAGGTGATGATTGTCTCGTTTGGGCCGTGTTTCAGCTCGTGCAGCTCAATGTATGAGCTGGCCAATCCGTGCAGCAGTGCCGTTCCAAGCGGAAAATCAGCATCTGCCGCGATAAGAACCCATTTCTGCAGAAAGATCTGCAGAAAACAATGCAAAAAAAAAAAAAAAAAAAAAAAAAAAAATGTGGAAAGAAAATGATCAACAAGATAAATGACAGATTGTAGAACCTTTCACAATAAAAGTCAGCAAAGATGAAAACAGCAACCTCCTTCCTTCTACTTTTTGTCATTTCCAAACTTCACAATAAAAGCTGCATGATGGAAAAACTGCAACAAGGACCATTTAGACTCAACTGGAAAACAAAAAAACTAACTGTGGAACAAGTGTGGACAATGAGAACCATTTAGACTCTACCATCACATTCTGTGCTTACACCATGTGTCAGCTGAGTCTACAGGATCCTCCCCTCAGTTGAGTGTACTGTCCCTTTGAAAGTGTGGCAAGTGGTTCTTCCCTCCCGGCCACTGTGTGGCACTGTGCCAGCCTTCCGACACTGTAATTATTGGCGAGGCCTATATATGTCGGGGGCGCCCATGCCTGGGCCTTCCTCTTTCCCCGATGCATCTTCCGGGTGTATAGAGGCAGCGTGCTGGGCAGCTTGGCTCCTTTGTTTGCCGTGGCGGCCGACGAAAGTTAAATTATCACCCAGGTAAGGCATCGCGCTGTCTTGTAATTGAATGCGCTGCAGGCGGTTCGGTGACAGTTTCCACCTGTTTGTAGTGTGGCTGACCACTGGTCCAGGAGCGGAGGACTGCTCCGCTGGAGGCCCGCTGCGTGTGGTTGTCTGTCGGCGTGGTGAGTCGTCTTCGTCCACTTTCTTGCCGCTACCGCTGAGCTCCCTCTGGAAAAATATTTATAATGTATTTTCTTGCTGCAGCATCCGTTCTGTGTTTCACTCCCGCCCTCACGGCGAGGCTGCGCTGTCAAAGTTTAAAGGTATGCACAACGCCAAATTTATTATAACTATTGTTGTTTGATGCATTGATTTTTATTGGTTTATTCTTTGGCTT
Organism: Myripristis murdjan; assembly: GCF_902150065.1. NCBI lineage: Eukaryota > Metazoa > Chordata > Actinopteri > Holocentriformes > Holocentridae > Myripristis > Myripristis murdjan. The sequence goes on from NC_043990.1 coordinate 1,062,510, forward strand.
GTTTTTAGCCACTGCGCTAACACCGGCTGCTGCTTTGGCTCTCTCGTTGTTGTTATTTATGCTTCCCTCTCGCGAGGTCACGTCGCCGCCGACTGCTCGCACCGCAGGTCTCTCTCTCCCCCCTCTGGCGAGGACCGGCGCCGTCCCCACCGTCGGCGTGAGGCCGGACCCCACACCCTGGAGGCTGGTCCTAGAAGGAGCGCCTGGGCACGGCGACCTGTGTTTTTATAGTGTTATTGTTGGGTTCTCTGGTTTATTTTTTTCTTTCTTTTTGTTTATGTGAATTGTTTGTTTATTGTATTGTTTGTTTGTTTTTTTCCAAATTAGATGTATTATTTTGATTAGTTGAGAGTGCACCAGGGCTGGTAGGGTTTTAATTTTCTCCCTCTCTTTCCCTGGACAGGTGCTGAGGCTCCCGGCAGCATTTTGGTTTCCTGGTGGCGGTGTTTTCTTCACGTTCCCTTTTCGGTTGGTGTGCAGTGACACGGGTGGATAATTTTTGGACCTTCTCCCTTTTTACGTTATTACTCCCCTGCTGCTGTGGTAAGCCCCAGCCCTGTCCGACCTTCCTCCCCCTACCAGCGGTTTTAGTAAGATGTTGATTATTTTCTGGTGCTTTATTTGTTATTTCTTTTTTTGTTAATAAACATTCCTTTATTGAAACCGTCTCTGCCTGTGATGCTGTGAACCTGAGTGGCCCCCCCCTGTGCATTAACCCTTTAATTAAGAATTTCCTGGGGTGAAATTCCCCAGGTGGCGTTGTCGCAACCCGATGTACTAGCCGCCCTCACGCTACAAAAGCATGCAGTGTGCAGCGTGTTCTCTGGAAAAGATCCCAGCTAACACAGTTACTGTTTGGAAAAAGGAGCTCAGTCACTTTTACTGCAGGACATTTTTACTGCACTACTTCTACTTCTACTGCAGTCACATACCAACAGAGGAACAGTACTTCTACTTCTACTGCAGTCACATACCAGCAAAGTAATAATACTTTAACTGGGGAAGCAGTTTGTAGTTCTCTTTCAACCACCAGGTGAAAAACTCGATCCAGAACCAACCTGCTCCTTGTTACTGGTTAGAAGGTTCTTGCTGAGCTGATCACAGTCCTCTGGTGTTGCTGAGGCGTCGGAGCCCAGCAGAGCCAGCAGAGCCAGCAAGGCCGATGTGTGCAGAACCCTCATACTAGAACCGTGGAACTCAAACCGCAGACTCGTTCCTGTGCAGACGGCGGGGCTCCAGAGGACGAATGTGGCTGGTTTGTGAACTTAGGCCGTTTATATTGGCCTGAGCCCCCGGTGGGACTGTTAGACTCAGTCCAAAGTGTGTGTGTGCTCGCTGCGTGGGTTCTCTGTTGTTTTATTCTTTCTTTGGCCAAAGAGGTCAGTTCAGGCTCCCTTTTATTTCTCTGAAGTCACCGGCTGGAAAAAGACAGGACACAGACACTTTCACTGGGTTTTGGTGCACAGAGAGACAGTGTTGGAAGAGTTCAGCATTTAATTTAACTTCACCCTCCTGTCATCTTTGACCCCAGTCAGTGTCTAATGTTTTCTTTTTTATTACTGCAGCCCCCTTCATCTGCACCCACAGTGCATTGCCCCCCTCCAGCATGCAGCTCACAGCCACTCCTCAGTCACGTTTTTTGGCTTCTCCAAGTGTGTTTAGCTGCACCATGCAGGGGTGGATCATCACCTCACAGCCTGGATCCTGGATTACCTCACAAACCGACCCCAGTATGTGAGGTCTCAGGGCTGTGTGTCTGACATGGTCATCTGCAGTGCAGGGGCTCCTCAGGGAACAGTCCTGGCCCCATTCCTGTTCACCCTCTATACTGCAGGCTCCTCCCACAGCTCACCTGTCACCTGCACAGGTTCTCTGATGACTCTGTGATTGCAGGTCTCGTCACTGACGGTGACAACAGAGAGTACAGAGAGCTGACAAAGGATTTTGTGGCCTGGTGCCTGCAGGTGGACTTCCACAGGTGCAGACGCTTCCCCCCAACACCAGTGAACATCCAGGGAATCGACACTGAGAAAGTGACATCTTATAAGTACCTGAGTGTTCACATTCACAATAAACTGGAATGGACAGACAATACGATGTCCCTTTACAGGAGCAGCCAGAGCAGGCTTTATCTGCTGAGGAGCCTGAGGTCCTTCAGACTGCAGGGGGCGCTCCTGAAGACCGTTTTTGATACCATAGTGGCCTCAGCCATCTACTGTGGGATAGATTGTGGTGTTAAATTCGTGGATGAAGACTATGACGAAAAATATTCGTCAATGAACCTTTTTAACGGACGAAAACTAAATAAAAAGTCAGATATGATGACAAGACTGTGACGAAATATAACTGACACTTTAGTCAACGAATAAAAACGAGAGGAAAATGTTAGGGAGGTGCGAATGGAGAAGAGATCCAGTCAGAACTCCCCTTTTTCTGGGACAAGTTGGGAAGAAATCCAGTCAGAGCTAATCTTTTAAGGTCAGGTTGATCTGTGCAGAGCAATAGTTCAACGCAGCAGATCCACAGTCACAGGAGGAGGAGAAAGACCAGTTTGCAGAACTTCACATCGTTAAGTTACATCTTTTATTCTACATTTGACAATTGCACTAATCGGTTCTGCTCAAATCTTGTTAATTTTGCACAGAGTAGCAAGGCATTGTAAGGCATTGTAGCCTAGCAGTTATTTAACTTCTCCTGAGGTATGTGAACATGAACAATAGTGAATTTTCTGTATTTAGATACCTTGTGCAATGGCATTACAAGGTTCAAGGTGACTTTATTATCCCCAGTGGGGCAATTTGTTGTGCAGCCAGCAGAGAGAACACTCATTTCCATACATACATAGACATAAAAACTCACCAAAACAGTGAACATGATAAATACAACATGAAAAAAAAAAATGATTGAATAAAAACAACGTAAAGCAATGAATTGTACTAGTTAAAAAAACAGTCATGTGATAGTGTTTAAAAAACTAGTGACAGTGGGTATAAAAGAGTTCTTGTATCTGCTGGTTTTACATCTTTTGGACACAAATCTACGGCCAGACGGAAGCAGTGTGAACTCTGAGTGCAGGGGATGACTGGGATCACCTAAGATCGACCAGGCTTTCTTGATGGCTCTGTTTTTGTGTATGGATGGCAGGTTATTTAAGGTAGCCCCAGCAATTTTGCTACACTCATTTACGATGCTATGCAGACGTTTTTGTTTTTTAAAGTTAAAAACCCGTACCAGCAGATAAAAGAAAAAGTAAGAACAAATTCAATAAAGCAAGAGTAAAACATCTTCATAAAAGTGCTGTCCTCATTAAAATGCCCGAGTTTGCGATAAAAGCACATGCGTTGGTGAGCTTTCATACATACCTGGTCAGTCTGATGCTCAAAGGTTAGTTTGTTGTCAATAACAGTCCCAAGGTATTTATAAAAAAAAACTTCCACAGCCAGACCATTAATAACAACAGGGGAGATGGCATCCTGTTTTTTCCTAAAATCAATAATCATGTCCTTGGTCTTGTTAACACTGATGTCTAAAAAGGATAAATCACCCCAGCTGATGAAATTTGACACCACAGGGCCATGATCTTGGTCATCCGAATTTAAAAGAGACACTATGACAGAATCGTCGGCAAATTTAACAATAAAACGACCTTGGTGTTGGCTTTGGCACATATTGGTGTATAAAACAAATAAAAGAGGTGACACAACCAATAGTTATATTATTTTTGAGAATTGCACTTTATTTTTCTTTGATTTTGCACAGACAGTAGAAGACAGTAAGTTCAGAGTTAGGTGGTTATCTATTTCACTAATCTTTGGGCAAATTGAAACGCAGGCAACTGGACTCGTATTTGTCTCAGGAAGACGTTTGGCCTCTTATCCAAGGGGCTTCATCAGTTCATGTGCATCGGTCTTTCTAGTCCACACTAGTCTGACAAAGACAGTGGAGTAAGGTCCAGGGGCCTCATTTATAAAACTTTACGTAGGATCCATACTAAAAGTGTACGTACGCCCAAAAGCCGAAAATGGCGTACGCCCAAAAAAATCCAGACTTATAAAACCATGCGTACGCACACCTGCAAGCAATTTCCCTTTATAAATCACAATCCACCTGAAAGTTTGCGGACAAGATTGCGTCTCATCCTCCGCCCACTACACGCCCACATTCAACCATAAATGGCCAATGCAAAGCACCTCATGAATGTTGATGAATATGTAAATAATCCATCTGACCAATGGTGTGTTACGGTTAATCATCGCAACCTGCGAGAGAAAGGCGGAAAAAACGGAATTTTACAGATACGGAAATCGAGGTGCTTGTGGGTGAGGTGGAGAGGAGAACGTGTGTGTTATTTGGCAGCCACAGTCGTGGCGTTACAAATAAGAGGAAGTGTGGAGAGTGGCAACACGTTGTTACCGCTGTAACAAAAAAAAAAAAAAAAGGTCGGATTTGAAGGTGGAGGCCAAAATAAGACCCAGTGAGGAGAGTCCGGGCGAGGGGGCCATAGGCGCTGAGGATCCGGCTGTCCCCAGCACCAGTGCGCCCCGAGCGCACGGTGTGTTTGCCAGTGGCCGGGTGCTGACCGACGCTGTTCTGCAAAATCAGAGGAAGACGCTTAGGGTGATGAGTGCCATAGCTGACGAACTTAAAAAAATAGAATACTTATGACTAATGTGTGTCTGACATATGTCTGAGATAGCAAACACATTAAAAGAATTTGTTAAAAACTGAGCCTTATTGCTGTCTTCTTAAACGCGCTCTGGGGGTTTGGAAAGGGGGTTAAGAACCAGTAGCCACTGTCACCTGCAGCCTGCAGGTGACAGTGGCTACTGGCAGGCTGCAGGTTATAGCGGAAAAGTGCATCAGTACGTCAGGCTTGAATGGTTAGAATTTCTACAATAAGTTTATTATTGTTATTATTATTATTATTATTATTATTATTATTATTGACTTACCAAGACGCCAGCAATTACACACAGCACCCGCCTGCAGTCTGTTCCCTACACGGCTGTGTGTCAGGATGAAGGAGTCATGTGGTGAGCCAGGCCATCATGCCACTAAATTTGTCAGGTGCATGTTGGGGTCACATGTGAGTTGTACATTAATGGAATGTGCATGTTTTCTATTAACACACACATTCATTGTCACATGGAGCCCTTATAGCAATAATGAGTGCAGTTAATTGCGCCGATCAAATTTGGAAAAACGGACATTGCTGCAAATTGCCTTTTATTGTTGGCCTGTTCTCCCACCGTGAAGGGAAATGTGATATATCGACTGGTCATATTAACAATGCCATCCAAGACGGAAGGCATTATTGCGCTTAGAGCCGGCTGCGATATCCCAAACCTATGGATAATGTCACAGAATTATCGCCAAAAGTGGCTTCAGGCAGAGAGTTGAACATTATATTGTTGATGATATTAAACACATACCTGTCGGCCAATTCGCGCTGGTAAGAGCCGGGTCGGCCTCTCTAATACTGGACCCAGTTCAGCACACAGATCCAAGAGCATTGCTCTAAGGAATCTAAATCATCATGGACCAGGAAATCTTAATGGCCTCTGAAAACTCGTTCCCTCCTGATCCTCCCGTTCGCACAATGTTCCAGCAGTGCCAATGCATCCATCGCGCAGCATTACGCACGAGTGTCACCACGGTATTTATATGTTTACAGCAATTACACTGCTTGCCTCAAAACTGGTCACAATTTATATTTCAATCTGTGATATCCACCACCCTGGCATAATTTGAAGACGGAAGTATGACAGGGGAACGCACTGTGCTGCAATTGTTTAATGTCATTTGTGTAATTTGTTAACCAGTGATACTAATTTCATCAGTTACACTCGTTACAATATAGTTGTTGTTTTTTAAAATTGCAAGTTCCTTAAGTAATAGTTATGGCTCAGTAGTGCGAGCACAAATATCACTGCTGTTTGGAATGTTTGTGATAAAGTGGATTTACAATGAATGTTTGATATGGAGTGTAAATAAGTGTGAGAGACGAATCATGATGCAGTTTGGATTCAGTTCACCATCTGCGTCGCCAAATTCCCCTTTTCTCCAAGATGTGCGTAGGCTTACGGATGGTTCAGAATTTACGTGGAGGACCGCACATTTTTCCGCAAATTTTTTTTTTTATAAATCACAACCTTTGCGCGTAAAGTGGTGTACGCCAATTTCAGGCCCCGTTTTGTGCGTACGCAATGTTTATAAATGGGGCCCAAGGTATTTAACCTCTGTGGGAGTGTCCCTGTATGTTTCAAACCCGGAAACACTCTCAGGCAGAAACTGGTTCACCCAAAAGACAGGACACCACACAATCAGAAGAGCAACCTGATATATGCTGTCCAATGCAGTGAGAAATGCAAGGACTTATACATTGGGGAAACAAAACAACCACTGAACAAACGCATGGCCCAACGCAGAAGGGCGAACTCCGCAGGTCCAGTCTCAGCTGTCTGTTCACATCTAAAGGAAAAGGCACACTCCTTTGAAGACAGCAATGTTAAGATTTTGGACAGGGAGGATAGATGGTTTGAGAGAGGAGTAAAAGAAGCCATCTATGTGAAAGTGGAAAAACCATCCCTCAACAGGGGCAACGTATTCTCATGAAACGGTTCGTATGATATCGTACGAAAAATAATGCACAAATTTCCGTGCATATTCCTACGAATTTCCAGCAGCACGAGCGATCAGCGCGCCTGCGCGAGCCCCGAAGCGAGAGCCTTAAGAAAAATGGCGGACATTCCTTTTATTCTCAGTGAAAAATGCAATATTTTAAGAGAGCTTATGCATTCAAATGCGTTTTGATAACATTTCTAGCGGGAAATGTGCATTTTATTTCCAAAATCTTCGTTCAGTTAGTGTATATAATGTTTACTTTGTTAGTTATTACGAAGATTCTTTCAGGTTTGTATCGTTGCTATGGCTGTTGCTATGTACGCTGCTACCACTGTCTTACAGTCTTACAGGGCAGGAACAAGGCTTACAGTGCAGCAACAAAAAATGGCACAGACATGGGGTCAACATTTTTGGAAAGCTCTTGACCTCTACTATCATGCCCGATGGCAAACCAATAGGGGGCGCCACTGACTAGTGTCAAAACATGGAAAAAACATGATTTCACTATCTTAAGAAAAAAATAAATAAAATCTGACCAAACAGGCGTTCTTCCCACACCCAAAAACTATAATGTAGATTGAAAAATTAGTGATCACAACATCACATAATAGACATAACATATTAGAACTACAAAATCTATGGCGCAGGACACCTCTGTGTGTTGCAACTCCGCGCAGATTGTAGTTCTGGTACCCCTCTTCCGGGTTAGGATAAACATTGTGAAGTTAGGTTTAAAAACCATACATACGGTAGTTTTTCAACAGCAAAAGCATAACCTTAACATGTAGCCCATGTTTATACCACGAGTAAAGACGTGTTATGAAAAAAAAAAAATATATATATAGACTATATAAATCGTTAGTGCTATTTTGATGTGTTTCCACGGTTTTTCCACCCGCTCTGTTTCGCTGACTGAAAGGGTTTTGTTCAATGGCGTAACATATCAGCATATTATCAACTTTCATGCACTTTATTACACTTTATTGACTTTATTGATGAAAGTCAAATCAGACACGTCGCTGATAAACACTAGGATTATGGGTAATGTAGTGCTTCTCCGTGATATGACATCGCAAATAAAACGTGTTTTCTTAAAATAAAGTTGATATTATACGGGACTTGTGGACTCGGCTGAAGCACATGCCATCGTTACACATCCTCATAGCTCATGGTAAGTCTGCCTTGGATGGTTACGACGTTATGGCTAATAATCAGACCTTTTTCCGGAATATCGATTAAATTTGCACTTCCGGGATCTATGAACCACCACCCACAGCGTGACGTCACGGAATCTCGCCAAGTCCGACTTCCAGTGAACACCGTTTGTGTGGTGATCACACGGAATTAAAACCATAGAAATCGATTAAAACAGGTTACATGCGAGGAGCACGCAATGCGTTATTAGGAGGTCATGCTCATTTCACGGATTTCTGTGAGAGCAGGTTAACCCCACGCCTCCCTCCCCAGATTTCCACGGCGAGCGGAAGCTACATCAGCGACAGTGGTAGCAGCGTCCATAGCAACAGCCATAGCAACGATAGAAACCTGAAAGAATCTTCATAATAACTAACAAAGTAAACATTATATACACTAACTGAACGAAGATTTTGGAAATAAAATGCACATTTCCCGCTAGAAATGTTATCAAAACGCATTTGAATGCATAAGCTCTCTTAAAATATTGCATTTTCCACTGAGAATAAAAGGAATGTCTGCCATTTTTCTTAAGGCTCTCGCTTCGGGGCTCGCGCAGGCGCGCTGATCGCTCGTGCTGCTGGAAATTCGTAGGAATATGCACGGAAATTTGTGCATTATTTTTCGTAGGAATTCCTACGAACGTTTCATGAGAACAGCCTGACAGGGGAGGGGGTCTGCGGCACCACCTATCTCCGATTTATAATGTTGCCCTTTCATCGGTACCCAGGAGGATCAACAAATTAACCTCAGACGACTCAGCGATCGTCGTTCACCAGGGTTTCACCTGACTCTGACAGCTGTCGCTTCACCAGACCACAACAATGGTCAAGTGAAACCAGTGCCTTCATGAACACACCCACAGGCATTAGGGTGGACACTCCCACAGAGGTTAAATATCTGGACCTTACCCCACTGTCTTTGTCAGACTAGTGCGGACTAGAAAGACCGATGCACATGAACTGATGAAGCCCCTTGGATAAGAGGCCAAACGTCTTCCTGAGACAAATACAAGTCCAGTTGCCTGCGATTCAATTTGCCCAAAGATTAGTGAAATAGATAACCACCTAACTCTGAACTTACTGTCTTCTACTGTCTGTGCAAAATCAAAGAAAAATAAAGTGCAATTCTCAAAAATAATATAACTGTTGGTTGTGTCACCTCTTTTATTTGTTTTATGCACCAATATGTGCCAAAGCCAACACCAAGGTCGTTTTATTGTTAAATTTGCCGACGATTCTGTCATAGTGTCTCTTTTAAATTCGGATGACCAAGATCATGGCCCTGTGGTGTCAAATTTCATCAGCTGGTGTGATTTATCCTTTTTAGCCATCAGTGTTAACAAGACCAAGGAGATGATTATTGATTTTAGGAAAAAAACAGGATGCCATCTCCCCTGTTGTTATTAATGGTCTGGCTGTGGAAGTTTTTCAAAATTATAAATACCTTGGGACTGTTATTGACAACAAACTAACCTTTGAGCATCAGACTGACCAGGTATGTATGAAAGCTCACCAACGCATGTGCTTTTATCGCAAACTCTGGCATTTTAATGAGGACAGCACTTTTATGAAGATGTTTTACTCTTGCTTTATTGAATCTGTTCTTACTTTTTCTTTTATCTGCTGGTACGGGTTTTTAACTTTAAAAAACAAAAACGTCTGCATAGCATCGTAAATGAGTGTAGCAAAATTGCTGGGGCTACCTTAAATAACCTGCCATCCATACACAAAAACAGAGCCATCAAGAAAGCCTGGTCGATCTTAGATGATCCTAGTCATCCCCTGCACTCAGAGTTCACACTGCTTCCGTCTGGCCATAGATTTGTGTCCAAAAGATGTAAGACCAACAGATACAAGAACTCTTTTATACCCACTGTCACTAGTTTTTTAAACACTATCACAAGACTGTTTTTTAACTAGTACAATTCATTGCTTTACGTTGTTTTTATTGTATCATTTTTTTTTTTTTCATGTTGTATTTATCATGTCCACTGTTTTGGTGAGTTTTTATGTCTATGTATGTATGGAAATGAGTGTTCTCTCTGCTGGCTGCACAACAAATTGCCCCACTGGGGATAATAAAGTCACCTTGAACCTTGTAATGCCATTGCACAAGGTATCTAAATACAGAAAATTCACTATTGTTAATGTTCACATACCTCAGGAGAAGTTAAATAACTGCTAGGCTACAATGCCTTACAATGCCTTACAGTGCCTTGCTACTCTGTGCAAAATCAACAAGATTTGAGCAGAACCGATTAGTGCAATTGTCAAATGTAGAATAAAAGATGTAATTTAACTATGTGAAGTTCTGCAAACTGGTCTTTCTCCTCCTCCTGTGACTGTGGATCTGCTGCGTTGAACTGTTGCCCTGCACAGATCAACCTGCCCTCAAAAGATTCGCTCTGACTGGATTTCTTCCCAACTTGTCCCAGAAAAAGGGGAGTTCTGACTGGATCTCTTCTCCGTTCGCACCTCCCTAACATTTTCCTCTCGTTTTTATTCGTTGACTAAAGTGTCAGTTGTATTTCGTCACAGTCTTGTTATCATATCTGACTTTTTATTTAGTTTTGGTCCGTTAAAAAGGTTCATTGACGAATATTTTTCGTCATAGTCTTCATCAACGAATTTAACACCACAATCGATCCCACAGTAGATGGCTGAGGCCACTATGGTATCAAAAACGATCTTCAGGAGCGCCCCCTGCAGTCTGAAGGACCTCAGGCTCCTCAGCAGATAAAGCCTGCTAAGGCTGCTCCTGTAAAGGGACATCGTATTGTCTGTCCATTCCAGTTTATTGTGAATGTGAACACTCTGGCACTTATAAGATGTCACTATCTCAGTGTCGATTCCCTGGATGTTCACTGGTGTTGGGGGGAAGCGTCTGCACCTGCGGAAGTCCACCTGCAGGCACCAGGCCACAAAATCCTTTGTCAGCTCTCTGTACTCTCTGTTGTCACCGTCAGTGACGAGACCAGCAATCACAGAGTCATCAGAGAACCTGTGCAGGTGACAGGTGAGCTGTGGGAGGAGCCTGCAGTATAGAGGGTGAACAGGAATGGGGCCAGGACTGTTCCCTGAGGAGCCCCTGCACTGCAGATGACCATGTCAGACACACAGCCCTGAGACCTCACATACTGGGGTCGGTTTGTGAGGTAATCCAGGATCCAGGCTGTGAGGTGATGATCCACTCCTGCATGGTGCAGCTTGTCCCCCAGGAGTGTCGGCTGTATGGAGTTAAACGCACTGGAGAAGTCAAAAAACGTGATTGAGGAGTGGCTGTGAGCTGCATGCTGGAGGGGGGCAATGCACTGTGGGTGCAGATGAAGGGGGCTGCAGTAATAAAAAAGAAAACATTAGACACTGACTGGGGTCAAAGATGACAGGAGGGTGAAGTTAAATTAAATGCTGAACTCTTCCAACACTGTTTCTGTGTGCACCAAAACCCAGTGAAAGTGTCTGTGTCCTGTCTTTTTCCAGCCGGTGACTTCAGAGAAATAAAAGGCAGCCTGAACTGACCTCTTTGGCCAAAGAAAAAAACAAAACAACAGAGAGCCCACGCAGTGAGCACACACACACTTTGGACTGAATTTAACAGTCCCACCGGGGGCTCAGGCCAATATAAACGGCCTAAGTTCACAAACCGGCCACATCCGTCCTCTGGAGCCCCGCCGTCTGCACAGGAACGAGTCTGCGGTTTGAGTTCCACGGTTCTAGTATGAGGGTTCTGTACACATCGGCCTTGCTGGCTCTGCTGGCTCTGCTGGGCTCTGACGCCTCAGCAACACCAGAGGACTGTGATCAGCTCAGCAAGAACCTTCTAACCAGTAACATGAGCCAGGTTGGTTTCTGGATCGAATTTTTCACCTAGTGGTTGAAAGACAAACTGCTTCCCCAGTTAAAGTATTATTACTTTGCTGGTATGTGACTGCAGTAGAAGTAGAAGTACTGTTCCTCTGCTGGTATGTGACTGCAGTAGAAGTAGAAGTACTGTTCCTCTGCTGGTATGTGACTGCAGTACAAGTAGAAGTACTGTTCCTCTGCTGGTATGTGACTGCAGTACAAGTAGAAGTACTGTTCCTCTGCTGGTATGTGACTGCAGTAGAAGTAGAAGTAGTGCAGTAAAAATGTCCTGCAGTAAAAGTGACTGAGCTCCTTTTTCCAAACAGTAACTGTGTTAGCTGGGATCTTTTCCAGAGAACACGCTGCACACTGCATGCTTTTAAAGGGACATTACACTCAACTGAGGTGAGGACCCTGTAGACTCAGCTGACACATGGTGTAAGCACAGAATGTGATGGTAGAGTCTAAATGGTTCTCATTGTCCACACTTGTTCCACAGTTAGTTTTTTTGTCTACCAGTTGAGTCTAAATGGTCCTTGTTGCAGTTTTTCCATCATGCAGCTTTTATTGTGAAGTTTGGAAATGACAAAAAGTAGAAGGAAGGAGGTTTCTGTTTTCATCTTTGCTGACTTTTATTGTGAAAGGTCCTACAATCTGTCATTTATCTTGTTGATCATTTTCTTTCCACATTTTTTTTTTTTTTGCATTGTTTTCTGCAGATCTTTCTGCAGAAATGGGTTCTTATCGCGGCAGATGCTGATTTTCCGCTTGGAACGGCACTGCTGCACGGATTGGCCAGCTCATACATTGAGCTGAAACACGGCCCAAACGAGACAATCACCTTCACTGAGAGGAACATGATGTTGTGAGGAAAACTCTTCTATTCTGACAAACCATCCATCATTTCAGATTTACCATTGCTGACATTTGGCTTCTTTTAAAACATAGATAGATTTTTTTCAAGTGAGCAACTTTCACCTTAAATTCACAGCTAGGGGTTCCACCCACTTCCTGTTGTGCTTATTGCAAATCCAAATCTTGTGAGTGAGACTAGTTGGTGAAGTGGACAGGTTTAGTCTCATAAATAGGCAAAGTAGTCATCTGCATAGGCTGAGAGAAGACAGGTGTACTGAAGAGAAATGGGTTTAGCAGACTTGCAGTTTCCTCCAGGTGTGTTGCAGAGAGCTTTATTTATTTTTATTAGCTTTATTTACTTTTATCAGTCTTGTAGATAGGTGTTTGGATAGATAGTACCAGTAGTCTTGCCTTAGAAATACAGAAGGCAGGTCTTGTTGTCACTATCATGCTTTTTGACTTATGCGAGTAGTGTGAATGATCAAGATGTTTTAATTAGAAAAGACTGAATTTACAGAATGTGAGTTTCATAGTGTTACAAGTCAGACAGTGTTTTTAGTCCTTTAGATAATTTTAGTATTCTTGTGGGCAGATTAGATTACATTAGTGGTCCTGGTGGATAATGTCAATTGTCTTATACCTAGTTTTAGTAATCTTGCAGGCAGTGTTAGTGGTCTCATGGTTCTGTCTTTAGGTGCTTGTGTCTAAATGGTTGGTGTTGTCTCCAGGAACAAGAAATGTGTTTCGTATTTAGCCAACATGACTGTGCAGGACCCGGCCAGCAAGCACCTCATATTGCATGCAGACCACTTAAGTAAGTTGAAAAAATCACCGTTTTGCCTTTTTAACCTAATTGAGATGATGATGATGATGATGATGATGCTGCTGTAGATGCAGTATGTGTACAAATACATAGTGGAGGCAGTAGTACTAGCGGTGGCAGTACTTGTTGTGGTGATAGCAGTAGAAGTGGTCATCATTTTTATGAACTCTCTGTTTGCAGTTCAAGTGGAGGACGGGAAAGAGACTCTGTTCAACTACTCAGGCAATGCGACTTTCTACTTTAACGAACCTGACTGCATGAGCTTCACCTGGGACATCGAGCTCGAGGGCAAGCCAGGCAGATACCTGCTCAGCTACAGTCAGTGCTGCGCACACACACACACACACACACACACACACACACACACACACACACACACACACACACACACACACTATCCATGTATGTCCAGATTATACTGTCCATAGACTTGCGTCTGTCTGTGAGCTCCTGTTTCATAAAGGAGAGTGAAAATACTCGTCATCATCAACTCACTTTCCAATTTATTCATTAGCGAAGTCATTTTTCCCCTGATTTTTAAAAAAAAATTGTTAATGTGTTCGCATTTTATTTATTTTTTGAACCTTTTTCATATCGGATTGACTCAACACTAAAATCACATGTGACAGAAAGTCTCTGCCTGTGCTGACTCTTTCTTTAAAGGTTCTTCACTGTACCAATCTACCTACAGGCAGTTTGACGTTTGCAGAGGAAATGCAGAGAACTGACAGCAGTTTTTGGATTATATTATATTCGATTATTTTAGATAAATTTGATGCGATAAGATGTGACCAAGTAACAGATAAAATGAGATTACCATTCATTCCACATAAATTATAATATGAATCAGTCATATTACTTAATTACTGGCATTTTGATGACCCGTGTAAAGTGTGTGTTGTGTGTGTGTCTGTGCACCAGGGAAGCATGGCGAGCATCAAGGGGACGAGTTGACCAAAGCTCACGACTTCCACCATAAACATGCCAAGTGCCTCCACATTGCGACCGACAACGGTTTCGACTACGACGGTGCTGCAGGTCAGTCGATTTTCCACCAACAGAAGCAGGAGAGCTGTGGTTTGGTTCAAGGAGTACGACCATTTGGACAGAATCCCCTTTTGGCTCAGTTCCTGTGGGCAGCATTGTCTGTTAGCTTAGCATAAACACTAGAAGTCTATGTGAGTCGTTAGCCTGGCTGTGGTGTGTCTGTAGATCCATTCAGTTACATACACCAAACTCTACCATGCATGTGTGTGCCCAGTACTGGATTATGTGGCCCAGTGCTGGATTATGTGGCCCCGTACTGGATTATGTGGCAAGGGTCTGGGGTTTCAAGAATTTCCCAGCCTTAGAAACCATCCACAATAGAGCTATGCGATATTTCCTGGGCGTACACCAGTTCGCCCCAACTCTAGCCATTATTGGAGATATGGGGTGGGAGGGTCGCAGGAATATCTGTATGATGAGGCTATGGAACAGGCTGTTCGGAATGGAGGACAGTAGACTAACAAAAAGGGTGTTTTATTGGGACATAGATAACAATGGTGTATGGACAAGAGAGCTCCGTGAGTTGTGCAGTATACTAGGTTGTGAGGATGTGCTGGAAAATATGATGAAGGTTGATCTCAACATGGTTAAAGAAAGGTTATCTCTCATTAACAGCGAGAATTGGCTTTGTGGACTAGTAAGCAAGCCTAAACTACGCACATTTAGGGAAGTAAAAACACAATTTGGAACTGAAAATTATGTATTAAGTATTATCTCACAAAGAAAAAGAAGTCTTTGTGTGCCCAGTTACAATCAGGTATCCTCCCCCTACATGTTGAAACATTGAAACTTTTAAACGTAGACTAAAAACCCATCTCTTTGGTCTGGCTTTTATGTACTGTCTTATAATATTATAATTTTATAGTTTTATAGGTATTCTACTTCTTATTTACTATTAATTATTTTATCTGTATTTGTTTTATTGTTATTTATTGATTATTAAATCATTTCATATTGTTTTTATATTTTTATTCAGTATCTTATTTCTTGAGTTATTTTATTATTGCTGTGTTTTTACTGTTTTAAATCATTTCATATTGTTTTTATATTTTTATTCGGTATCTTATTCTTGAGTTATTTTATTATTGCTGTGTCTTTATTGTTTTAAATCGTTCCATATATATATATATATATATTTTTTTTTTTAATTCAGTATTTTATTCTTTTCTTATTTATTTATTTATTTACTTTATTTATTTTAAATTAACCATATTTTATGAGTGTGCATTGGTCTCCTTGTCCTTTCACTTCTTATTTTATGCTTATTTGTCAATCAAGATGTAAAGCACCTTGAATATCATGCATTTGTTTGAAAGGTGCTATATAAATAAAACTTGATTGATTGATTGATTGAAACAGGCCGTTGGGTGGGAGCCAGTGAGGAGGATGGGCTCTGTCATATGTGTGACCTTGGAGAAATAGAAAATGAAATGCGCTTTCTTTTTTACTGCCCGTTTTACCATGATTTAAGATTTAAGTTGTTTAATCAAGTTAAGGTACAGACAATCCACCTAATTCAGGACAAAGAGATGTTAACCTGGCTATTTAAATACAAAACACATGCAGTTGCTGACTTTATTGAGAAGGCCTGGGATAAGAGGAGGATGGCAATGTACCATTGAGTGCCTGGAGTTTGTTGTATAATTGCTTGTTTGCTTCCTTTGTTTTGTTGTGTCAAGCAATGTTTTTTGTTTTGTTATGGATGTTGATATATTTTTATATGGTGTCTTATAATTCCTTTGTGGGATGGGCCACAGTTGTGGCAGGACACGTAAATAAAAAATTCATTCATTCATTCATTCAGTCAAAGTGAAGTGTGTGATGATGAGGTAGATTTATTTCCAAATGCAGCTTCCTGTGACACAGTGAACTGTCCTGCTTTAGTCTTTCTCCTCCCCTCTCCTCTCCTGCTGCAGACTTCTGTCCTGACAAACCTGAGGAGCACAAAGCCGGAGAACGTGAAGAGGTAGCCTAAACTGGAGATGGACAATCCTGATGGAGGAAGCTGGAAGAAAAAAACAAGAACCTACTTCCTGTTGCACCAGCAGGTTAAAGCCGGTTTCCTCCAAGATGCACCTCCCAGTTCATGAAAGGGCTCTTAAAATAAACACCAAAAGCTCAATATGTGTTTGTGTGTGTGTTTTTGTGAAATCACTCCTCCTGCTGTCCGTGGGTAAAAATGCAGAAATGTGAACCTCATCCAGTCTACAACACTGGAATGCATTTTAATGCCTCGCTGACAGTCTACCGTCCTTAATATATTAAAATATCACGTTGTTTGGTATTGACCAATCGATCAGTGTTAATTCTGACAGTAAATTCTGATTTAGTCTTAGTCTTTTGAATAACACACCATTTAGTTTTAGTCATATTTTAGTCATCTGAAATCTTTTAGTCTTAGTCTAGTTTTAGTTGATTAAATATCAGAAGAGTTTTAGTCTTAGTCTAGTCTCAAGTTTTTTTTTTTTTTTTTTTGTCATAGTCTTGTTTTAGTTGGCCAAATATTGGCAGATTTTAGTCGATTAAATGTTTCTACAGAATTTCCAGTCATTGGAAGTCTCCATCAGTCTGTTATGGAATGGTATTAAGGTTTGAATTTGCAATACAGACACAGATTTAATGGTTGAAATACAAAACATGTATTTTATTTTATTCTTAATGTCAAAAACACGAGCGTGGCTTTTTCACAAAAGATAATCTCACATAAAATAAGCATAAGGCTTGCTCTCCCTGAAAAATATACATGCTCCCTGAAAAAGATATGCATTCTCCCTGAATGATATGCAATGCATATGACATTCTTTCAAGATGAAGTACAATATTACTGAAATATGTCTGTGGATATTCTCATTTATCCAGGTCATCGTTCTCTTTGGGCAAATTGAATCGCAGGCAACTGGACTTGTATTTGTCTTAGGAAGACGTTTGGCCTCTTATCCAAGGGGCTTCATCAGTTCATGCGCATCGGTCTTTCTAGTCCGCACTAGTCTGACAAAGACAGTGGAGTAAGGTCCAGGGGCCTCATTTATAAAATTTTGCGTAGGATCCATACTAAAAGTGTACGTACGCCCAAAAGCCGAAAATGGCGTACGCCCAAAAAAATCCAGACTAGCCCTGCGTTCCAATACCCATACTACTATACTATTTAGTAGGGGAAAAAAAGATTTAGTATGTCCCAATACATTGTATGTCAGATGCAGTATGCCAGGAGTACCAGGATGTTCTACTACATCCACTCAGATTTCACAGTCTGCATGTCAGCATGCTGCTCTGGCCATTCTGACCCACAATCCTTTGCACAGTGGACGTTATGTCGCACTGACTGGCCCAATCCCAATGTCCACCCTCACACACTCACTGACTTTGAGCCGCGCTCCCGCTCAGTCCGTGAGGGCTTAGGGTTGTCCCATTGACAAATCATGAAGTGCGTGAGGGATCTGTCGCGGACTTTTTGAGCCCTTAATGCACCCTTTCTGTAAGTGGGCATCTCTGCAGACTTAGCGTAAGGGAATTACCCATAGTTCATTGCATTGTGATGTATGACATGAATCCCCTGGGGAAACCAGCTGGCGGCCGCGATAAAAGCGAAGTGAAACGAGCGAATTTGTAAACAATCCAATTCAATCCACATTATTTATAAAGCACAATTTTAACAAACACAACGTTTTCCAAAGTGCTGCACAACAAGATAACACATCACAAGATAACACAATACACAATAGGATAACACTATAAAATAAGATAAGATCAAATAAAATAAGATCAAATAATAATAATAATAATAATAATAATAAATATAAAATAATAAAAAAATGAGAAAAGATAATATAAAATAATAAAATAAAAGAATAATGCAATTATAATTTAAATAAAATAAAATAATGTAAAATGCACTGCCCGCATAGTATAAAAAGAAAAAAACATGCACATATAAAATCATAAATCATAAAATCATAAATCCTACATGGTATCAAAAAAACAAAAAACATGGAGGGTGCAATCAGCAGTGAAGCCGCAAAAAAGAAAAAGTTCTCATGTGAGTATAATAGGCCTATTTTATATAAGATGGCCTTCAGAAACGAAGGAAATAAGCAGATAGGCAATGCATATTTGTTTTTTATCTCTTGGCAAACTCATCAATGCCTTTTGTGGGAGTAGATCATTTTTTAATGCTGTTTTTACAACTCCTCAAAAATACCAAGCAAAAAATGTAGCTGCGATTGTGAGAAACATGATGCATCGCTGTTGACACCCAAACAAAGGGCTGTCCCATTCCCTTTTTATAGTACTTCAACCACTTGCAGCCTCACACACTCAATCACTTTCCAGGTGCAGCTACTTAAGTCAGTGAGGGCTCAGGGCTCAGGGCTTAGGGAGGAGATTGAGATTCAGCCACTGAGTTGCGTGTACAAGCCACGCCCACATACAGAAGACAACAAAACACACATATCACACAAAACTCGCTCAGGTACAGCAGCAGGTACAGGAAGACAGCAGATCAGAAATCAGACAGAGGACAGCGCAGTATGAAAGAACACCGGCACCGGACGGCGGAGGAAGTGAGCGAGAGGGCGGAGGTCAGGGATGATGTATGTAGTGTGTCCCAATAGTATGCATACGCATGCATACTGCATACTACACTGCATACTTTGTAAGGGCAGCTGCAGTACATACTAAAAGTAAAAAGTATAAGTATGCGATTTGGAACGCAGGATTATAAAACCATACGTACGCACACCTGCAAGCAATTTCCCTTTATAAACACACAGACCACCTGAAAGTTTGCGGACAAGATTGCGTCTCATCCTCCGCCCACTACACGCCCACATTCAACCATAAATGGCCAATGCAAAGCACCTCATGAATGTTGATGAATATGTAAATGATCCAGCTGACCAATGGTGTGTTACGGTTAATCATCGCAACCTGCGAGAGAAAGGAGGAAAAAACGGAATTTTACAGATACGGAAATCGAGGTGCTTGTGGGTGAGGTGGAGAGGAGAACGTGTGTGTTATTTGGCAGCCACAGTAGTGGTGTTACAAATAAGAGGAAGTGTGGAGAGTGGCAACACGTTGTTACCGCTCTAACAAAAAAAAAAAAGAAAAAAAAAAAGGTCGGATTTGAAGGTGGAGGCTAAAATAAGACCCAGTGAGGAGAGTCCGGGCGAGGGGGCCATAGGCGCCGAGGATCCGGCTGTCCCCAGCACCAGTGCGCCCCGAGCGCACGGTGTGTTTGCCAGTGGCCGGGTGCTGACCGACGCTGTTCTGCAAAATCAGAGGAAGACGCTTAGGGCGATGAGTGCCATAGCTGACGAACTTAAAGAAATTAGAATACTTATGTCTAATGTGTGTCTGACATATGTCTGAGATAGCAAACACATTAAAAGAATTTGTTAAAAACTGAGCCTTATTGCTGTCTTCTTAAACGCGCTCTGGGGGTTTGGAAAGGGGGTTAAGAACCAGTAGCCACTGTCACCTGCAGCCTGCAGGTGACAGTGGCTACTGGCAGGCTGCAGGTTATAGCGGAAAAGTGCATCAGTACGTCAGGCTTGAATGGTTAGAATTTCTACAATAAGTTTATTATTGTTATTATTATTATTATTATTATTATTATTATTATTATTGACTTACCAAGACGCCAGCAATTACACACAGCACCCGCCTGCAGTCTGTTCCCTACACGGCTGTGTGTCAGGATGAAGGAGTCATGTGGTGAGCCAGGCCATCATGCCACTAAATTTGTCAGGTGCATGTTGGGGTCACATATGACTTGTACATTAATGGAATGTGCATGTTTTCTATTAACACACACATTCATTGTCACATGGAGCCCTTATAGAAACATGAGTGCAGTTAATTGCGCCGATCAAATTTGGAAATACGGACATTGCTGCAAATTGCCTTTTATTGTTGGCCTGGTCTCCCACAGTGAAGGGAAATGTGATATATCGACTGGTCACATTAACAATGCCATCCAAGACGGCAGGCATTATTGCACTTAGAGCCGGGGCTGCGATATCCCAAACCTATGGATGATGTCACAGAATTATAGCCAAAAGTGGCTTCAGGAAGAGAGTTGAACATTATATTGTTGATATTAAACGCATACCTGTCGGCCAATTCGCGCTGGTAAGAGCCCGTTGCCAGAAACCCCAGGGTTTTAACACCTGTACCTGAACAGGGACAGCGTGGTTCTGCCGGGTTGGCCTCTCTAATGCTGGACCCAGTTCAGCACACAGATCCAAGAACATTGCTCTAGGGAATCTAAATCATCACGGGCCAGGAAATCTTCATGGTCTCTGAAAACTCGTTCCCTCCTGATCCTCCCATTTGCACAATGTGCCAATGCATCCATCGCGCAGCATTACGCACGAGTGTCACCACGGTATTTATATGTTTACAGCAATAAGACTGCTTGCCTCAAAACTGGTCACAATTTATATTTCAATCTGTGATATCCACCACCCTGGCATAATTTGAAGACGGAAGTGTGACAGGGGAACGCACTGTGCTGCAATTCTTTAATGTCATTTGTGTAATTTGTCTCCAACCATTATTGATAATAATTTCATCAGTTACACTCGTTACAATATAGTCCTCTCTTTTTTAAAATTGCAAGTTCCTTAAGTAATAGTTATGGCTCAGTAGTGCGAGCACAAATATCACTGCTGTTTGGAATGTTTGTGATGAAGTGGATTTACAATGAACGTTTGATATGGAGTGTAAATAAGTGTGAGAGACGAATCATGATGCAGTTTGGATTCAGTTCACCATCTGCGTCGCCAAATTCCCCTTGTCTCCAAGATGTGCGTAGGCCTACGGATGGTTCAGAATTTACGTGGAGGACCGCACATTTTTCCGCAAAGTTTTTTTTTATAAATCACAACCTTTGCGTGGAAAGTGGCGTACGCCAATTTCAGGCCCCGTTTTGTGCGTACGCAATGTTTATAAATGGGGCCCCAGGTATTTAACCTCTGTGGGAGTGTCCCTGTATGTTTCAAACCCGGAAACATGCTGTCCAATGCAGTGAGGAATGCAAGGACTTATACATTGGGGAAACAAAACAACCACTGAGCAAGCGCATGGCCCAACACAGAAGGGCGAACTCCTCAGGTCCAGTCTCAGCTGTCTATTCACATCTAAAGGAAAAGGCACACTCCTTTGAAGACAGCAATGTTAAGATTATGGACAGGGAGGACAAATGGTTTGAAAGAGGAGTAAAAGAAGCCATCTATGTGAAAGTGGAAAAACCATCCCTCAACAGGGGAGGGGGTCTGCGGCACCACCTATCTCCGATTTATAATGTTGCCCTTTCATCGGTACCCAGGAGGTTCAACAAATTAACCTCAGACGACTCAGCGATCGTCCTTCACCAGGGTTTCACCTGACTCTGATGACTGTCGCTTCACCAGACCACTACAAGGGTCAAGGGAAACCAGTGCCTTCATGAACACACCCACAGGCATTTTTGGTGGACACTCCCACAGAGGTTAAATACCTGGACCTTACTCCACTGTCTTTGTGGACCTTACTCCACTGTCTTTGTGGAGAGCTTCCTGCTTTGACTGAGTGCAGACGCTCCGCTCTTTGCTCTCCGCTTTGCTTTCTTTTTTTTTCCATTTTAACTCTTTCTTTTACTTCACATTTCTTAGAAAAAAGGTCCTGGACACCTATACATCCCTCGGAGCTAAATCCATTATTGAAACTCAAGGTTATCACTACTTTTAGAGCTGTTTTATTTCGCCGGTGAAACTTATCAGCGGCGCAAGCCTGCACTACAGTGACTGAGTGTGAGGAGCTCAGCTAACTGAGGCTAATCAGCAGCAAGATGCCTCCCTTCTCCACAGACGACTATCTCAAGCTTCTCCAGAAGATTGCGGTGCTGGAAACTAAAATTCAACGGCTTGAAATGAATGTGGAGATAAATGGACAATATGGGAATGAAACAACTCTACCAATGACCCAAAACAGCACACAGGAGCAGGCTAACGGACAGCTAATTAGCAGCACCACCAAGAAGGAGAGCTATGTAAGCGGCAGTAAATCTACCAGTAGTCCTCCCTGGAACCTGCTTGGAGCAAAGCCAAAGCATAATTCAGGTAAAGACACATCTGATATGCGAAGACGGCTAACAGGCAGAACCCAGCACCAGGAGATTAGTGATGAAACTGGTTGGCCTGCATTGCCCTCACGCAGGAGTATCTCTTCAACCCCTGTACCGGTGAGAAAACAGCCATGGACGGTGGCTACAAAAAGAAATAAGACCAAACCACACCGGGACTCTGAGATCCGCTTGGAAAATAGATTTGCACCTCTTGTTCAAGACCATGACTGCCCAAAAGAAAGCTCTTCCCCAGACGCTGGAAAAAGGTATGTGACTAAATCAGTCAGTAAAAGGCTGCAAAGAGAGCGAATCACTGGGCCCCAAACACTGATAGTGGGTGACGGAGCTGTGAAAGACCTAAAACGCTTTTGCAGCATGAAATACACCAAAGTACTGTGTTTTCCTGACGACATGGTGTCTGATATCTCAGAGAAAGTCCTTAAGATCACTGATGAGCATCCGACAGTTAAATCTCTCATCATACACACAGGAGCTCTTGATATTGTGAAACAACAATCAGAGGTACTGAAACAGGACTTTATGGACCTTCTGAATAAGGTTCAAAGTCTAGACATGGATGTGTATTTGAGTGGACCTCTACCAACAGTACGACGAGGGGATGAGAGATTCAGCAGGCTGATGATGCTCAGCAGATGGCTCAAAGCTACATGTGCTGCTCTACCTGTGAACTACATTGACAATTTCCATATTTTTTGGGAACGCAGGCACCTCTTTAAGCCGGATGGATTTTACCTGAATAAGTCAGGAGTGCGACTGTTGTGTTCCAACATTTTCTACTCTGTGCGTCAGACACCAGCAGCCCCTGCCAAGGACAAGCAGCAAGACAACCCAAAACAACCGATAAGTCGGCGCTGTGGGGATGAACTGCTTGTGTCTGAGATAAGAACAGACCATGGAGGACAGCTGACCCAGAAAGATGTGTCAGCTCCAAAATCACCACCCTCACCCCAACTAGAGGAGTCTGCCCCAGCCCCAACTGGAGAGTCCCAGTCTTCACCACCCCAGTCCCCACCAAGCCCCCCACTTGTTCCTTCCAGTCCTGACTCCCCACTTCTGGATTTCACTGACAGGATGAAGGACCTTGTTAGTATTGGAATCCAACTTACGCCACGTCAAATCCCCATATTTTCTCCCCGAAACCCCCCTCATGCCCCTCCCATTCCGCCACGCCTGAAACACCCATCGACCAAAAGTCATCGGGCCCCTCCACCCCCCATAAACCTTCACGACTGTGATTCAGACTGATATGTGCCGGGTCCAGGCTGTGATACTGATATCAATAATGTTCTCCAGGAAAAGTCAGGGCCCTATGGAGGTCAAATAGCCTTTTCAATCCCTGTGATAATAGGTACACATCGTAGTATTCACAGACCATATGGCACTTGTCTTAACAATCTGAAGTCTGTCAATGTTCAACAGCAGTCATCCTCCTTTCCTGTCACATCATCCCTACAGCTGAAACTAGCTCTTTTTAATGTCAGATCATTGGCCAATAAATCTTTCTTGATTAGGGATCTGATAACTGAAAGGAACTTAGATTGCATACTTTTAGTTGAGACGTGGCTAAACAGTGTTACTGGTACAGCAACACTGCTAGAGGCCTGTCCACCAAATTTCCAGTTCTATCAGTCAGTCAGACAAAACAGGAGAGGAGGAGGGATTGCAGCCATTTTTTCTACACAGTTAGTATGCAATGACATTGACCTTGGTGATTTTGCATCATTTGAATATCTTGCTTTTGAGCTCAAGTCAGAACAAGCAGTACTTATAGTTACACTATATCGGCCACCAGGATACTCATCAGCATTCCTACAGGAGTTTACAGAGATGGTCTCATTTGCCATCACTAGATATGACAGGTTAATAATGAATGGAGACCTGAATATTCACATCAACAAAAAGAACGACTCCAGTGCCATTGAGTTTATGAACATACTGGACAGCTTTGCACTCATTCAACATGTAACTGAAGCCACTCACCGGCATGGCAACACCCTAGACCTGGTAATAACAACAGGGTTAAACATTGGGAATGTTTCAGTACTTGAACTGCCCATTTCTGATCATCACTGTGTGCTCTTCAATGCCACCCTAACCTTAACGAAAACTAAGAGGGAGTACTTGGTTACAAAGAGATTTCTTGGTGATGAGGCCGAAGCTAATTTTGCTAATCTCATGAGATCATTTGAGCCACATAGTGGTGACTGCACTCTAAATGACATGGTTAAGCAATTCAACAACGCCCTGTCAGCTGCTTTAAATACTGTTGCCCCACTAAAGGTGAAAAAGAAGTTTACAGACAGAATATCCCCATGGTTGAACAATAACAGTGTTAAAAAGGCAAAGAGAGCATGTCGGGCAGCTGAAAGAAAATGGAGGAAAACCAAGCTCACAGTTCACTGTAACATATACAAAGAAGCCTTGAACACCTATAACAAGGAAGTACGTCTGGCAAGAATGAACTATTTTTCCAAGATTATCACAGAGAATTCAGGAAACTCTAGAATATTGTTCTCCACTATTGATCAGCTACTCAACACTGCTCCCACTACACCACAGATCTCTGCATCCAGATGTGAAGAACTTGCACTGTTCTTCAATAACAAAATAACATCAATTAGAACTACTATTCCTGTTAATCCATACACAAATGCAAACGCAGGTGATCTCAGAAAATTCTGCAAAAACAATGCAACCATGGGGAAATTCAACAGCATAACATTATCTGAGCTCTGTAAGACTGTTAATGAATGCAACTCCACTACCTCATGTGTTGACCCAGTACCTACAGCATTTTTTAAACGGGTGTTCAACAGTGTATCAGGTCATGTCCTGGCAATTATAAACATGTCACTTCAAACTGGCATCTTCCCAGATGAGTTCAAAACAGCTGTTGTAAAACCTTTACTAAAGAAACCTAACCTAGATAGTAATGCACTAAGCAGCTATAGGCCAATATCAAACATACCATTCATTAGTAAGATACTTGAAAAAATAGTTGCAGTGCAAATAAATGCCTTTCTTAAAGAAAATAACATCCTGGAGGAATTTCAATCAGGCTTTAGAAAACATCATAGCACTGAAACGGCGCTTGCTAAAATCGTCAGCGACCTCAGACTGAACTATGATGAAAATAAGGTCTCAATTCTTATCCTCTTAGACCTTAGCGCTGCGTTTGATACGATTGACCATGACATCTTAATCAATCGCCTTGAAAAATTGGTTGGTCTCTCTGACTGTGTGTTACACTGGTTTAAAACTTACATCAAAGGGAGAAAGTTTTACGTCAGACTGGGAGATCATGTGTCTGGGGAACAGGACAACTGCTATGGAGTTCCACAAGGGAGCTGCCTTGGTCCATTACTTTTCTCACTATACATGCTGCCACTCGGTGACATCATCAGAAGGCACAATGTATGTTTTCACAGTTATGCGGACGACACACAACTGTATATTTCTGCTGAACCAAATGATGCTACAGCGATAAATCCCATCACTACCTGTCTCATGGCGGTGAACAAATGGATGAGTGATAACTTTTTAAAGCTAAATGAAGACAAAACAGAGATCCTGTTAGTGGGCCCCAAAACAAAAAGAGAGATGCTGTCCATTAACTTGGGGAAACTGGCTTCCAGGATCAAATCTGAGGTTACAAGTCTTGGCATTGTATTGGATCCAGATCTTAGTTTTAAGTCCCACATTAACAAGGTGACGAAGACATCATTCTTCCACCTTAGAAACATCGCTAAAGTGCGACCATTTATAAATCAAAAAGATGCTGAAAAACTGATACATGCTTTTATCTCAAGCAGACTTGACTACTGTAACGTACTTTTTACTGGCCTTCCAAAGAAAACTACTGACAGACTTCAGCTCATCCAAAACTCTGCTGCTCGCTTATTAACCAGAACCAGGAAGAGAGAGCATATTAGTCCGGTCCTAGCTGCCCTACACTGGCTCCCTGTAACATTTAGAGTTGACTTTAAGGTTCTCCTACTTGTATACAAAGCACTTCATGGGCTAGGACCAAGCTACATTGCCAACTCCCTTATTGGCTATGCACCCCAAAGAGCACTGCGATCGTCTGCTGCTGGCTTATTGGTTCCCCACAAAAGTCGAAAGAAAATTGGGGATGCCGCCTTTGTTACGTATGCCCCCAAGCTTTGGAACACACTACCTTTAAATATCAGGGAAGCCAGCTCACTAGATATCTTTAAAAGAAGATTAAAGACCTACCTTTTCACTCTGGCCTTTAACTAGCTCCTGTTTTATTTGTCTTTTATCGTTTTATTTGCATCTTTTGTTTTATTTCAAAGTTCTCGCTTTTAGCCTTTTCCTTTTAATTTGTGTTTTATTCTTTTTAATGTTTTATTTAATGTTTTCAAATGTTCTTCTTTTTATTGTGAAGCACTTTGAGCTGCAATTCTTGTATGAAAGGTGCTATACAAATAAAGTTTTATTATTATTATTATTATATTGTCAGACTAGTACTGACTAGAAAGACCGATGCGCATGAACTGATGAAGCCCCTTGGATAAGAGGCCAAACGTCTTCCTGAGACAAATACGAGTCCAGTTGCCTGCGTTTCAATTTGCCCAAAGATTAGTGATATAGATAACCACCTAACTCTGAACTTACTGTCTTCTACTGTCTGTGCAAAATCAAAGAAAAATAAAGTGCAATTCTCAAAAATAATATAACTGTTGGTTGTGTCACCTCTTTTATTTGTTTTATACACCAATATGTGCCAAAGCCAACACCAAGGTCGTTTTATTGTTAAATTTGCCGACGATTCTGTCATAGTGTCTCTTTTAAATTCGGATGACCAAGATCATGGCCCTGTGGTGTCAAATTTCATCAGCTGGTGTGATTTATCCTTTTTAGCCATCAGTGTTAACAAGACCAAGGAGATGATTATTGATTTTAGGAAAAAACAGGATGCCATCTCCCCTGTTGTTATTAATGGTCTGGCTGTGGAAGTTTTTCAAAATTATAAATACCTTGGGACTGTTATTGACAACAAACTAACCTTTGAGCATCAGACTGACCAGGTATGTATGAAAGCTCACCAACGCATGTGCTTTTATCGCAAACTCTGGCATTTTAATGAGGACAGCACTTTTATGAAGATGTTTTACTCTTGCTTTATTGAATCTGTTCTTACTTTTTCTTTTATCTGCTGGTACAGGTTTTTAACTTTAAAAAACAAAAACGTCTGCATAGCATCGTAAATGAGTGTAGCAAAATTGCTGGGGCTACCTTAAATAACCTGCCATCCATACACAAAAACAGAGCCATCAAGAAAGCCTGGTCGATCTTAGATGATCCTAGTCATCCCCTGCACTCAGAGTTCACACTGCTTCCGTCTGGCCATAGATTTGTGTCCAAAAGATGTAAGACCAAAAGATACAAGAACTCTTTTATACCCACTGTCACTAGTTTTTTAAACACTATCACATGACTGTTTTTTAACTAGTACAATTCATTGCTTTACGTTGTTTTTATTGTATCATATTTTTTTTTTCATGTTGTATTTATCATGTCCACTGTTTTGGTGAGTTTTTATGTCTATGTATGTATGGAAATGAGTGTTCTCTCTGCTGGCTGCACAACAAATTGCCCCACTGGGGATAATAAAGTCACCTTGAACCTTGTAATTCACTATTGTTAATGTTCACATACCTCAGGAGAAGTTAAATAACTGCTAGGCTACAATGCCTTACAATGCCTTACAATGCCTTGCTACTCTGTGCAAAATCAACAAGATTTGAGCAGAACCGATTAGTGCAATTGTCAAATGTAGAATAAAAGATGTAACTTAACGATGTGAAGTTCTGCAAACTGGTCTTTCTCCTCCTCCTGTGACTGTGGATCTGCTGCGTTGAACTGTTGCCCTGCACAGATCAACCTGCCCTCAAAAGATTCGCTCTGACTGGATTTCTTCCCAACTTGTCCCAGAAAAAGGGGAGTTCTGACTGGATCTCTTCTCCGTTCGTCTGTCCCTAACATTTTCCTCTCGTTTTTATTCGTTGACTAAAGTGTCAGTTATATTTCGTCACAGTCTTGTCATCATATCTGACTTTTTATTTAGTTTTCGTCCGTTAAAAAGGTTCGTTGACAAATATTTTTCGTCGCAGTCTTCATCCACGAATTTAACACCACAATCGATCCCACAGTAGATGGCTGAGGCCACTATGGTATCAAAAACGGTCTTCAGGAGCGCCCCCTGCAGTCTGAAGGACCTCAGGCTCCTCAGCAGATAAAGCCTGCTCTGGCTGCTCCTGTAAAGGGACATCGTATTGTCTGTCCATTCCAGTTTATTGTGAATGTGAACACTCTGGCACTTATAAGATGTCACTATCTCAGTGTCGATTCCCTGGATGTTCACTGGTGTTGGGGGGAAGCGTCTGCACCTGCGGAAGTCCACCTGCAGGCACCAGGCCACAAAATCCTTTGTCAGCTCTCTGTACTCTCTGTTGTCACCGTCAGTGACGAGACCAGCAATCACAGAGTCATCAGAGAACCTGTGCAGGTGACAGGTGAGCTGTGGGAGGAGCCTGCAGTATAGAGGGTGAACAGGAATGGGGCCAGGACTGTTCCCTGAGGAGCCCCTGCACTGCAGATGACCATGTCAGACACACAGCCCTGAGACCTCACATACTGGGGTCGGTTTGTGAGGTAATCCAGGATCCAGGCTGTGAGGTGATGATCCACTCCTGCATGGTGCAGCTTGTCCCCCAGGAGTGTCGGCTGTATGGAGTTAAACGCACTGGAGAAGTCAAAAAACGTGACTGAGGAGTGGCTGTGAGCTGCATGCTGGAGGGGGGCAATGCACTGTGGGTGCAGATGAAGGGGGCTGCAGTAATAAAAAAGAAAACATTAGACACTGACTGGGGTCAAAGATGACAGGAGGGTGAAGTTAAATTAAATGCTGAACTCTTCCAACACTGTTTCTGTGTGCACCAAAACCCAGTGAAAGTGTCTGTGTCCTGTCTTCTTCCAGCTGGTGACTTCAGAGAAATAAAAGGGAGCCTGAACTGACCTCTTTGGCCAAAGAAAGAATAAAACAACAGAGAGCCCACGCAGTGAGCACACACACACTTTGGACTGAATTTAACAGTCCCACCGGGGGCTCAGGCCAATATAAACGGCCTAAGTTCACAAACCGGCCACATCCGTCCTCTGGAGCCCCGCCGTCTGCACAGGAACGAGTCTGCGGTTTGAGTTCCACGGTTCTAGTATGAGGGTTCTGCACACATCGGCCTTGCTGGCTCTGCTGGCTCTGCTGGGCTCCGACGCCTCAGCAACACCAGAGGACTGTGATCAGCTCAGCAAGAACCTTCTAACCAATAACATGAGCCAGGTTGGTTCTGGATCGAGTTTTTCACCTGGTGGTTGAAAGAGAACTAGAAACTGCTTCCCCAGTTAAAGTATTATTACTTTGCTGGTATGTGACTGCAGTAGAAGTAGAAGTACTGTTCCTCTGCTGGTATGTGACTGCAGTAGACGTAGAAGTACTGTTCCTCTGCTGGTATGTGACTGCAGTAGAAGTAGAAGTACTGTTCCTCTGCTGGTATGTGACTGCAGTAGAAGTAGAAGTACTGTTCCTCTGCTGGTATGTGACTGCAGTAGAAGTAGAAGTAGTGCAGTAAAAATGTCCTGCAGTAAAAGTCCAAAGTGTCTCATGTCAAATGTCCTGGCAGTAAAAGTGACTGAGCTCCTTTTTCCAAACAGTAACTGTGTTAGCTGGGATCTTTTCCATGCAGTTAGAAAAGGAGGAGAGAACACGCTGCACACTGCATGCTTTTAAAGGGACATTACACTCAACTGAAGTGAGGACCATGTAGACTCAACTGACACATGGTGTAAGCACAGAATGTGATGGGAGGCTACATGGTTCTCATCATCCACACTGGATCCACAGTTAGTTTTTTATTGCCAGTTGGTCCTCGCTGCAGTTTTTCCGTCATGCAGCTTTTATTGTGAAGTTTGGAAATGACAAAAAGTAGAAGCAAGGAGGTTGCTATTTTCATCTTTGCTGACTTTTATTGTGAAAGGTTCCACAATCTGTCATTGATCATGTTGATCATTTTCTTCCATGTTTTTTGTTTGTTTGTTTGTTTGTTTGTTTTGTTTTGTTTTGTTTTGTTTTTTTCTGCAGATCATAGGGGACTGGGTACTTATTGGGGCAGATTCTGATTCAGAGGAGGAAAACAAACTGCTGCGGAATATGTCCAGCTCATTTGTTGAGCTGAAACACGGCCCAAACGAGACAATCACCTTCACTGAGAGGAACATGATGTTGTGAGGAAAACTCTTCTATTCTGACAAACCATCCATGATTTCAGACTTGCCATTGCTGACATTTGGCTTCCTTTAAAAAATAGATAGATTTTTTTCAAGTGAGCAACTTTCATCATAAATTCACAGCTAGGGGTTCCACCCACTCCCTGTTGTGCTTATTGCAAATCCAAATCTTGTGAGTGAGACTAGTTGGTGAAGTGGACAGGTTTAGTCTCATAAATAGGCAAAGTAGTCATCTGCATAGCCTGAGAGAAGACTGGTGTACTGAAGAGAAATGGGTTTAGCAGACTTGCAGTTTCCTCCAGGTGTGTTGCAGAGAGCTTTATTTATTTTTATTAGCTTTATTTACTTTTATCAGTCTTGTAGATATGTGTTTGGATAGATAGTGCCAGTAGTCTTGCCTTAGAAATATAGAAGGCAGGTCTTGTTGTCACTATCATGCTTTTTGACTTATGCGAGTAGTGTGAATGATCAAGATGTTTTAATTAGAAAAGACTGAATTTACAGAATGTGAGTTTCATAGTGTTACAAGTCAGACAGACGGTGTTTTTAGTCCTTTAGATAATTTTAGTATTCTTGTGGGCAGATTAGATTAGATTAGTGGTCCTGTGGATAGTTTGAATTGTCTTATACCTAGTTTTAGTAATCTTGCAGGCAGTGCTAGTGGTGTCATGGTTCTGTCTTTAGGTGCTTGTATCTAAATGGTTGTTGTCTCCAGGGACAAGACATGTGTTTGGTACTACGCCAACCTTACTGTGCAGGACCCAGCCAGCGAGCACCTCACATTGCACGCAGACGACTTCAGTAAGTTGAACAAAATCTCCGTTTTACCTTTTTAACCTAATCGAGACGATGATGATGATGATGATGCTGTAGATGCACTATGTGTACAAATACATAGTGGAGGCAGTAGTTCTAGTGGTGGCAGTACTTGTTGTGGTGATAGCAGTAGAAGTGGTCATAATTTATATGAACTCTCTGTTTGCAGTTAAAGAGGAGAATGGGAAAGAGTCTCTGGCGAACGAGTCAGGCAATGCGACTTTCCACCATACTGAAGCCGGCTGCCTGAGCGTCACCTGGGACGTCGAGATCGAGGGCAAGCCAATCAAATTCCTGCTCAGCTACAGTCAGTGCTGCACACACACACACACACACACACACACACACACACACACACACACACACACACACACACACAGTATCCATACATGTCCAGATTATACGGTCCATACACTTGTGTCTGTCTGTGAGCTCCTGTTTCATAAAGGAGAGTGAAAATACTCGTCATCATCGACTGTGACAAATCAGTGACTGAAACTTACTCACTTATCAATTCATTCATTACCTTTCCCTTGATTTTTTTTTTTTTTTAAATGTTATTAGTAGGTTAGCATTTTATTTTATTTATTTTTAACCTTTTTCATATCTAAGGATTGAATCAATACTAAAATCACATGTGACAGAAAGTCTCTGCCTGTGCTGACTCTTTCTTTAAAGGTTCTTCACTGTACCAATCTACCTACAGGCAGTTTGACGTTTGCAGAGGAAATGCAGAGAACTGACAGCAGTTTTTGGATTATATTTGATTATATTACATAAATTTCATTCGATAAGATGTGACCAAGTCTGATGATGTTAGATTAGATGCGAATCATGGGGTAAGATTAGATTACCATTCATTCCACATAAATGTAAAACATGAATCATTCACACGCTTAATTACTGGAATTTTGATGACCTGAGTGAAGTGTGTGTTGTGTGTGTGTCTGTGCACCAGGGAAGCGTGGCGAGCATCAGGGGGACGAGTTGTCCAAAGCTCAGAAAGTCCACCATGATCGTGCCAAGTGTCTCAAATTTCTGCCCGGCAAAGGTTTCGTCTACGACGGTACTGCAGGTCAGTCGATTTTCCACCAACAGAAGCAGGAGAGCTGTGGTTTGGTTCAAGGAGTACGACCATTTGGACAAAATCCCCTTTTGGCTCAGTTCCTGTGGGTAGCATTGCATGTTAGCTTAGCATAAACACTTGAAGTCTATGGGAGTCGTTAGCCTGGCTGTGGTGTGTCTGTAGATCCATTCAGAAAAAGTGAAGTGTGTGATGATGAGGTAGATTTATTTCCAAATGCAGCTTCCTGTGACACAGTGAACTGTCCTGCTTTAGTCTTTCTCCTCCCCTCTCCTCTCCTGCTGCAGACTTCTGTCCTGACAAACCTGAGGAGCACAAAGCCAGAGAACCTGAAGATGGACAGTCCTGATGGAGGAAGCTGAAAACAACAAGAACCTACTTCCTGTTGCACCAGCAGGTTAAAGCTGGTTTCCTCCAAGATGCACGTGCCAGTTCATGAAAGGGCTCTTAAAATAAACACCAAAAGCTCAATGTGTGTTTGTGTGTGTGTTTTTGTGAAATCATGCCCCCTGCTGTCCATGAGTAAAAATGCAGGAATATGAACCACATCCAGTCTACAACACTGGAATGCATTTTATTGCCTCGCTGACAGTCTACAGTCCTTAATATATTAAAATATCACTTGGTTGGTATTGACCAATCGATCAGTGTTAATTCTGACAGTAAATTCTGATTTAGTCTTAGTCTTTTGAATAACACACCATTTAGTTTTAGTCATATTTTAGTCATCTGAAATCTTTTAGTCTTAGTCTAGTTTTAGTAGGCCAAATATTAGCAGATTTTAGTCGATTAAATTTTTCTACAGAATTTCCAGTCATTGGAAGTTTCCATCTAGTCCAGTCATTTTATGAAAAAACCTAGGACAAATTGCAAGAGAAAAAAACTCAACTGATTTTGTATCCTCAGTTTGTCCTGAGTGAGGGGAAAAAGTCCCAAGGAATCCCATTGGTGGAAAGTTTTGAAAATCACCTATTTATGACCACAAATGACCAAAAAACACTGTTTTTAACACACAGGGGAAAGGGGTTCCAAATTATACTTTCAGATATCACTATAAAAATTCACAAGTCGATTACACACACAAAGACAAGAAAAAAAAGTCAATTACAAGTTCTCTGAATTATTCTGTTTGCACATGCATATCACACATTATCTGATTTGATATGCGCTAATAAGGAATATAAGGAATAAATGCCAGAACAGATATTTAAACAGTGAATTAAAAGGTCTCTCTATATATAGTAACCTTTTAATTCACTGTTATATAGTAACCTTTTAAATCAAGGTTAATTACAAGAGATTAAAACAAAACGTAACAAAAAACATGTTGGAGCGTGTTTTCAGTCAATCACATCCACCTGAGACACTGCCACACTTTGGTTTTGGTGTCCAGTCCCTTACGTCATCACAGAGGAGCAGCAGCACAAAACACGAGCAGGCAGCACTGCAGCAACACAAAAAGCATTTTCTCAGAGACAATAACAGGAAAAGAAGCAGCTATAAAACGGTGGATAAATTTTTTTGAGTGTCACAATCCCCGGGAAACCACTGCCACCTGATGCCGGCCACTGCACCAGCCGGCACCGCGCCCACCCGGTCAGGTCTGCCGGGCCTGACAGGTGAGCGGCGCACACAGACTGCCATATATACCTTTCATTATAAATCAACTTTTGTTCATACGCGGCCGCAGCAGCACAACAGACAATGACACAGACAACATGGTTGATTATTGACTGCGCAATGCGGCCATTCGCCGGTAATTGCGGCATCAGGCGAGCCTACCTACTGGTTTACACATGCAAGTACAATACAGGTGTATTTGCTTAGACCCCCATTATTAGACGAGGGCGTTTTTTTCAGGGTATTTTCAGTGGAAAAAATATCGTCTTATATTCGGATGAATACGGTATTTTATTCCTGTTCTAGTTAGCCGAGAGCTAAACCGGAAGTTAGCCGGCTACCTTGGCGGAAGTCTCTAGTGCGCCCACTTCCGGTTTCTTCCCGAATCCGAATAACGAATTCGAAGTTTTTTTTAAAAGCCCGAATCCGAACCCGAATACAAATAGTGCAATGGCTGTACACCCCTAATATATATACACACTACCGGTCAAAAACACCCCAATTTTTCTAGTTATTTATTGCAATTCAAGTCGTTCAAGTCCAATGAATAGCTTGAAATGGTACAAAGGTAAGTGGTGAACTGCCAGAGGTTAAAAAAAAAAAAAAGGTAAGGTTACCCAAAACTGAAAAATAATGTACATTTCAGAATTATACAAAAAGGCCTTTTTCAGGGTACACAAAATGGGTTAACAATTTAAAGCTGTTCTGCAGCAATGGAGGTTGATCAAGCCTTGAAAGCTGGTGCTACTAATTACTACAGGTGTTCCAACTTTTCTTGATTGCTTACAACCCCTTCTGTCTGCATAAAAGCAGTGTTGGAACACACTGTGGGACCATACCCTCATGAGCATCATTTGGACAATATTGTACTGCAGAAAGTTAGTGTGTTGCTACAAAAATGGAGAGAAAAAGGCAATTAACTATGGAAGAGAGACATACTATCATAACACTTAAAAATGTAGGTCTTTCCTTAAGAGAAATTGCAAAGAAAGTCAAGGTCTCAGTGAGTACAGTTTCCTTCACCATCAAAAGGCACTCAGAAACTGGGGGAAACTCTGACAGGAAGAGGTCTGGCAGACCCAAAGCCACAACTGAATCAGAGGAAAAGTTTCTGAGAGTTAACAGCTTGCGTGATAGGCGGCTCACAGGACAACAGCTTCAAGCACAGCTTAATAGTGGTCGTAGTAAGCAAGTCTCAGTTTCAACTGTGAAGAGAAGACTTCGAGCTGCAGGTTTAACAGGACAAGTTGCAGCAAGAAAGCCATTGCTAAGACGTCAGAATAAGACAAAGAGGCTTGCCTGGGCCATGAAACACCGCCACTGGACTACTGAAGACTGGAAGAAGGTATTATGGACTGATGAATCAAAATTTGAAATCTTTGGTTCATCACGCAGGATCTTTGTACGCCATCGAGTAGGCGAAAGGATGGCTCTACACTGTGTGACATCAACTGTCAAACATGGAGGAGGAAGTGTGATGGTCTGGGGCTGTTTTGCTGGATCCAGGGTCGGTGACTTGTACAGAGTGAGAGGCACCCTGAACCAAAACGGCTACCACAGCATTCTGCAGTGCCATGCCATACCCTCTGGTATGCGCCTAGTTGGTCAGGGGTTCATCCTAAAGTAAGAGTGAGAGGCACCCTGAACCAAAACGGCTACCACAGCATTCTGCAGTGCCATGCCATACCCTCTGGTATGCGCCTAGTTGGTCAGGGGTTCATCCTAAAGTAAGATAATGACCCAAAACATAAGTCCAAGCTATGCCAGAACTACCTCAGGAAAAAAGAACAAGATGGTAAACTTGAAAACATGGAGTGGCCAGCACAGTCTCCAGACTTAAACCCCATCGAGCTGGTTTGGGATGAACTGGACAGAAGAGTGAAAGCAAAGCAACCTACAAGTGCCACACATTTATGGGAACTTCTGCAACAGATTTGGGAAGAAATTTCTGAAGAATATCTGATTTCTATTGTAGAAAGAATGCTTTAACTCCAGTTGCTTATTTGTACTATGCTTTCATTTCAGAGTGCAATGAGACATTAAACTGAATAATTTTCAATAAAAAAATGGAAAAATTGGGTTGTTCTAAAACTTTTGACCGGTAGTGTGTGTGTGTGTGTGTGTGTGTGTGTGTGTGTGTGTGTATGTATGTATATGTATGTATGTATATATATATATATATATATATATATATACAAGTAAAAAATGGCAGCAACAGTAATATCCATAAACTCTCTCCAAATACACATATACATACACATACATATACATACATACATACATACATACACACACACACACACACACACACACACACACACAAATCAAATTTAACTTCTAAAACTGATTGTGTGAAGGAATGAACTGATTTCCAGAAACTTATTAAAAGATCACATTCCCAAAACATATGCACAAATGTTCCGTCGGACCTTTTACATCTTGGACATTTTGAAGAGATATCCTTTGAAATTTTGAGCATTTTCATTGTTGTTAAATACAGTTTGTGAATAAATTTGAAATTAGCTTCTTTAATTTTATTACTAGTGAATGGAAAATGTATTTTTCACCTATATTTAACCAACTGTTTTCTTCAAAAACCATTCCCAGTTCCTTCTCCCATATCTTCACTAAAGTCTGGAAAGATAACAAACCTCCTTGTGACAAAATATTATAAAATTCACTGATCTGATTGGAGTGAAATTTATGTTGAAGACGTAGATGAATCTTATCTGCACGAAAATAAAAGTAATGTTAAAGGAATTTGGAAAATTCTGAATGGAGTTATTAATAACAGGAATACCAATACTATTTATCCTGATCATTTTAAAGTCAAGGACAGACAGGTTACACACATTCATGAGATAGTTGAGGGATTTAATGATTTTTTTGTTAATGTGGGTCCTAATCTAGCTAAGGAAATAGCCGCAACAAATACCAGAGACAATTATAGGGAGATGGTGAGTGTTGATCCAATATTTGATTCAATGTCACTGGGTCCGGTTGACAGAAAGGAGATCATTGAGGTGGCAAACGATTGTTTGAACAAATTTTCTACCGACGTGGATGATGTAGACATGCACATAGTTAAGGCTGTAATTGAGGGAATAGCGGATCCTTTGACTTACATTTGCAATCTGTCTTTTAAAACTGGAATATTTCCCCGAAAGATGAAGATAGCTAAAGTAATACCACTCTTTAAGGCGGGTGATAAACACATCTTTACTAACTATAGACCAGTATCCTTGCTGCCACAATTCTCAAAGATTTTAGAAAAATTATATGAAAGAAGACTCATTGGTTTCATTGAAACCCACAATATATTAATGGATAGTCAGTATGGCTTCAGATCAGGAAGATCTACTTCAATGGCCCTGATGGAACTAGTTGAAGAGATAACATCTTGCATTGAGAAAAGGAAATATGTCCTTGGAATCTTTATAGATTTAAAGAAAGCCTTTGATACAATCAACCACGAGATTCTATTAAAGAAAATGGAAAAATATGGTATAAGAGGAGTATCCCTTGACTGGTTAGAAAGCTATATTAGTGATAGGCAGCAATTTGTCCAGCTTGGTAATTATAGATCAAGCTACTCCACCATTAATTGTGGGGTTCCACAAGGGTCAATTTTGGGGCCGAAATTGTTCATTTTATATATTAACGACATCTGCAAAGTATCTGATGTAATTAAGTTCATTGTTTTTGCAGATGATACAAATATTTTATGTTCTGGTCAAAATCTCCAGCAACTTGCCGATATCACCAACAAAGAATTAATCAAATTAAAACACTGGTTTGACAGTAATAAACTTTCGTTAAATGTAATTAAAACAAAGGCTATGATTTTTGGTTTGCGCAGATGTGAGCAGGAATTTCGCCTTGAAATTGATGATACTGAAATTGAAAGAGTTGTTGAGATAAAATTTTTGGGTGTATTAATCGATAACAAATTATGCTGGAAACCACACTTAAAATATTTGTCATATAAGATTGCAAGGAGCATTGGGATACTGTGTAAAATAAGGTTTTTCTTGAATCAAAAAGCACTTGCAACATTGTATCATGCACTCATAACTCCTTACTTGTCATATTGTGTTGAGATTTGGGGCAACACCTATAAAAGTAACCTTCAGCGGATATGCACTTTGCAGAAAAGAGCCATTAGGTTACTCCATAATGCAGGTTATCGGGACCATTCAAATAAATTATACTTAGCCTCTCAAATTTTGAAATTCCCGGACCTGGTTAAGTACAAAACAGGCCAATTCATGTACAAAATCCTAAACAACAATGTACCAAGGAATATTCAAATCCTTTTCTCTCGTAGAGAGGGGGGTTATCAACTGAGGGGAATTCAAATGTTAAAACATCCTGTGGTACGTACTACTCTCAAAAGAATGTGCATGTCCGTTTGTGGGGTAACACTTTGGAATAACCTTGAGATGAAGATAAAACTGAGTGGTAACATGATCATATTTAAACGTAATTATAAACAATTCTTTATGAATCATTACAAGTATATGGAGCTGGTTAAGCATTAGTTGACTTGCTTGTTATATTGTACAGGTATGATGTGTGATATGATAACTGTCTTTCTTTTGTATATTGATACATAGTACAGTCTAAGTACTTTCGCTTTAGAGCGCTTTTGTGTCTTCATACCAACTGTTGTGACACATATCAGAAGTTGTTTTTTTTTCTTTCTTTTTATATACGCTTTATATACGTACCTTTGTACTCACAATTTTGTGGACACACGACATTGAGGAATGTAATCTTGTATTTGGAAAAGGGGGGCAGGATACAGATAAGCTACGCTTCCTCCTGTCCCTCCTCGAGCCTTTTTTTTTGTATCTTTTTTTTTCTTTTAATCACTTCTCTTTTTGCTGTGTATAGACCTTGTGTCTTGTGATTGTTGTTTTTCTGGCATCGAGGTAAATAAAGAAACTGAAAACTGAAACTATAAGACATTCAACTCAATTATATCTAACCTGTACGATAAACATTGTCCGCTTATGATTAAAACTGAAGAAAACAAATATGTGGATAAGCCATGGATAACAAAAGGGATACAAAATGCTTGTAAAAAGAAACAATTATTGTATAAGGAATTCATAAAACATAGAACAAAGGGAACTGAAAACAGGTACAAGACATATAAAAATAAACTAAGTAGTATTATGAGAAACAGCAAAAAAAAAAAAACACATTATGGTAAACTACTTGAAAAAAACAGGTCCAATACTAAAAACACATGGAAAATTCTGAATGAAATCATTAAAAAATAAAAAAAAAATAAACGAAATTACCCACAGTGTTTTTATTTGGACAATAACTTGATTGATGAAAATAAACAGATAGCAGATAGTTTTAATGAATATTTTGTTAATGTAGGAAGAAACTTAACAAATTCCATTATCCCTCCAAGCAGTACAGATGGTGTAAATTGTGATATTATCA
The DNA here is from genome assembly GCF_902150065.1 of Myripristis murdjan. NCBI lineage: Eukaryota > Metazoa > Chordata > Actinopteri > Holocentriformes > Holocentridae > Myripristis > Myripristis murdjan. Next base: position 1,102,310 of record NC_043990.1, read on the forward strand.
ACAAAATTACTCAGTCAATGTACATCAGAAAAAACTGATGAAAAAGAAATATTTGATATTGTTTATAAGTGCAAAAATAAAAAATCAACAGATTATAATGGTTATGATATGTCACTGATTAAAAAAATTATTGATTGTATTATAAAACCTCCACATTATATCTGTAATCGATCTCTGATGGCTGGGAAATTTCCCAAACAAATGAAAGTAGCTAAAGTCATTCCACTTTACAAATCTGGTGATAAAAATCTGCTGTCTAATTATAGACCTATCTCATTGTTACCACAGTTCTCAAAAATTCTAGAAAAAATATTTGTTAGGAGGTTAAATGATTTTATTTCAAAACATGACATACTTAATGAACAACAATATGGATTCAGAAAAAAAACGAACCACTTCACTAGCACTGGTAGATTTTGTTGAACAAATTGCAGAAGACACTGAGAGAAAACAATACAAAATAGGGATATTTTTAGATTTACAAAAAGCTTTTGATACGGTTGATCATGAAATATTACTATCAAAACTACAGAGCTATGGAATCAGAGGTTTGGCCCATGATTGGCTAACTAGTTATTTGGAAGACAGGTATCAGTATGTCCACATTAATAATATAAATTCAGGTTTTTTAAAGGTTAGGTGTGGAGTGCCACAGGGTTCGGGACCATTGCTGTTCATCCTGTATATTAACGACTTATGTTTGGTTTCAAAGTCACTTAAGTGTATATTATTTGCCGATGATACTACTATTTTCTGTAGTGGGGAACATTTGAAACAACTTATGGATACAGTGGAAGAAGAATTGCAGATTATTAAAAAATGGTTTGATGTTAATAAACTATCTCTTCACCTTGGTAAAACTAAATATATGATATTTGGAAATCATGCTCCAAACATTGACAGAAAAATTTGTATAAATGAAATTGGAATTGATAAAGTAACCAATATAAAATTTTTAGGAATAATTATCGACAATAAACTCAGTTGGAAACCACACATAGAGCATGTCAAATCCAAAGTGTCAAAATCGATTGCAATCATGCACAAAGCTCAAGATTTCCTAAATCAAAGCTCCCTATACACACTTTATCATTCATTCATAGTCCCTTACATGACGTACGGAGCAGAGATATGGGGGAACACTTACAAAACAAACACAAACTCCATTTTTTTATTGCAAAAAAAAGCTATACGTATTGTAAGCAAAAAACCCTATAATGAGCCAACCAATTCACTGTTTATTCATCACAACATTCTCAAATTCCAAAACTTAGTAAATTACAAAATAATACAGATTATGTATAAAGCTAGAAACGGACTACTACCACGAAGTATCCAGAGGCTGTTTAAAATGAGGGACAGTGGTCACAATCTGAGGGGAACAATTGTTTTTGAAAAACCAAAGATCCGCACAAATGTAAAAGGTCATTGTCCGTCTGTTAAGGGGGTGAACTTATGGAATAGTTGTTCTGAAAACATAAAAACCTCGACTACATTGGCCAGTCTGAAAAAACTTTTCAAGAATATTTTAATTATGCAGTACACTGTCAAAAAATAGTAAGTACATCTTGTATCACATGAATCCACGCCATGCTGCTTTTTTTTTTTTTTTTTTTTTTGGACGAATCTATACCATGCTGCCTTTTTTTTTTTTGGTCTTGTCCTTTTGGCGTGTGATGTTTTGGTTGACATAAATTTTACCAATTAGTAGCTTAGTTAGGTTTGTATCTGTTGTATGAAAGCTGCATCATTGGTTGACCACTTAGGTAGTAGTTATGTTGAATTAGCTCATATTGTGTGTAAATGGTTTAGATTTGTAGATTTGTAGATTTATTTATTTTTTTAAAAGAAAGAAATGGGACAGTACATGTTAATGCACATATAAATGTAAACACGTGAGATTGTAGCCGTGTGGCTAATTTCCATCTCTAGTCCCATTGGCAGGTTGGTGTTGTACAACGTTCATTCACAATAACAACAAAACAAAACAACAGAACAAGACAAGACAAACAACATAGTTGATCATAAAACATACAGGCCAAGGCTCAGGGGACCGTGTGCATTTCACCACAGCTTAAACACTAAATTAAACACTAGAATTATATGTCGAGGGGCTGGTTAAAGTGCAAAGTGCTAAAGTGTAAAGTGCATTATTGTATTGCAAATTGCCCCCCAAAAAAAATATAAAGTGCTATTTTGATTGCCTAATACTCAATTGCATATTACAATAATCTAATACCAACGATGGTAATTTGATACCTAGAGTATCTAGTTATATAGAAGTATAAAGTGCTTGTTGCGTTGCACATTGCCCCAGTGCCTAATTAGTGAAAATTGCACATTACCCAATTACATATTGCAGTAGATGATTGTATACCAACAATGGTAATTTTATGATACAGAGAGTACCCAATTATGCGAGAATATAAAGTGCGTGTTGCATTGCACATTGCCCTAGTACCTAAAAGAAAAAATAAATGGAGATGTAGCCTAATAAATAGAAAAAAAAAAAAAAAAAAAAAAAAAAAAGGAAAGTTAATGAGGAAGAGGAAAGTAATAATAATGTATGTGCTCAATAGAAATTGCGGATGGAACCCTTGACATATTAGTTACATTGAACAAATATACAGGTTTATGCATGGTTATGGCAACAGTGTTGTTCTTCCAGTAGCCAAGCTTTAAGCTGTTTAGTAAAAGATGTCAGAGTCGGAAGTTCACGTATCGTGCTTGGAACTGAATTCCAGGTGTGAGATGCACGAACAGAAAAAGTGGCTTGACTACGTGCACTTTTTCTAAAAGGAACTTACTTGTGATAAGGGTGGGCGTTATAAGCTCTGCTTCAGCCTACACCCTTTCGGTCAGGCTTTGTTTTGATTACTTGTGCATTGTTGCTGATATTTTCTTTCTTTTTCTGTTGCTTGAATTGACCGAAATAAATCAAATCAAATCAAAATCTTCCCCTTAATTGTATCTGAGGTTATGACTGTGTCCTCTATTTCAGATAACCCAAGGCGCAGTTTATTTTCTTTAATAAGTGATAGAACAATGCTCCGTATCCGTAAATATTTAAAAAAAAAAAGTCTCTGTCAGAAATATTGTATTCTGATTTTAAGTCGATGAATGATTTTAATTGCATGTTCGAATTAAGAAAATCTTTAAACTGTTTTAAACCAAAGTTTGTCCAATCACCTACGCTGATTTGCTTTATGTTCAAGTCTGGATTTTGATAGATAGTGGAATGAATTGACGTACAAGTAGTAATACCGTTTTTTTTTCCTACAATCTCTCCATGCCAACAGGCTATTAAGAACAGAGAAACATTTGTCTATGGGGTTCGAGAAGCTTTGCCTCCATTTGGACCCACAGAGACTCCCGTCTACCCAATACCCAAGATACCAGATTCCTTAGCTGGGCTGCCCAGTAGTAATATTGGAGATTGGGGAGACCAAGACCTCCCATGGATTCCGGTTTCATTAGGGTCATTAGACTGATCCTAGGTTTTTTATTGCTCCAGATGAATTTTGAGATACAGCAATTTAATGATTTAAAGAATTCCATAGATAAGAAATATGGTAACATCTGGAAAAGAAAATTAAATCATGGTAGAACATTCATTCTAATAACATTTATCTGTCCTAATAAAGATGGTGGTAGGGAGGACCATGTTAAAAAGTATGATTTAATCTTTTGTCCAACGGGTGTGTAATTTTCTTCAAACAGATTGTCTAAGTTAGGAGTAATATTTATACCCAAATATTTAAAGCCCCCTGGTATCCAATGGAAGGGACAAGATGTAAGTATTTCTTCCGTTGGTGTCATGTATAAGAGAACCGCATTAGATTTGGTAAAATTGATCTTATAACCTGAGTAACTTCCAAACTATTTGATTGTGTTTAACAAATGTGATATTGTGATACTGTGATATATAAAAGAATATCATCTGCATATAAGGAGATTTTATCTTCATTATTATTGGTCTTCTGCAGCTTTTGGACAATTGTAAATTGTTTTGATCCATTCAAGAAAATTAACACCCAAATTAAATTTATGTAAAATAGAGAAAAGAAAATTCCACTCAACCCTATCGAAAGCCCTCTCTGCATCTAAGGATAGAAGAAGAGAAGGCTCCTGGCGGTTGTTGAGTGACTTAATTATATACAAAACTCTCCTTATATTGTCGGTAGCATATCTCCCCTTTATGAAACCTGATTGGTCTGGATTGATCAATTTAGGCAGAACAGAATCTGGTCTTCTTGCTAATAACTTAGATGAACATCGTAGAGGATCTTTACCACTTTTGTGTAAAACACTAATGTGTGCTAAATTCATTGATTGAGGAAGTAATCTTTTATAAGAGAAATTATTCAACATTGACAAGAAAATAGGCTGAATCTCTGGCCAGAATTCCTTATAAAATTCAACTGAAAAACCATCTGGTCATGGGCTTTTATTTATAGGCATTGTATTAATTGTAGCCAGAATTTCTATTTCTGTAAATGAGGAATTCAAAAGGAGTCAATCTTGAACACTTACTTCCGGTAGATTGACATGTTTAAGATAATCATCTAATTCATCTTGTGAATATCCGCCCTGTGATTGATAAAGATTTTTATAGAATTCAAAAAAAGTTTGGTTTATCTCTTTTGGGAGATAGGTCACCTTATTTACCTTAACATATATATCTTTAATGACCTTTTCTGCTTGCTCCTTCTTTAATTGGTGAGCCAATAATTTACCTGGTTTGTTTCCAAATTTATATTCCTTTTGTCTGATATAGTTCATTTTTTTGTATTATATCATCTGAAATCTTAAGATTTAATTTTGCTCTAGCAACAGTTAATTGTCTCCAATTATCATCTGTGGATGCACTCTCATGAAGTTTTTCACATCATGCTACTTCCTTCTCCAGTTCTTTTCTTTGAGTTAGTTTCTCATATTTTTTAAATGAAGCATATGAAATGATAAATCCTCTTAACGTGGCTTTTGCTGCTTCCCAAATAATGTTGGGATCTAAGGAAGGATCATTGTTTTCGTTAATGTAATTTGTTATCCACGTTCGCATTTTTGATTTAAATTCATCAATGCTGAACCCTTTCAACACTGTTTCTGGGTGCACCAAAACCCAGTGAAAGTGTCTGTATCCTGTCTTCTTCTAGCCGGTGACTACAGAGAAATAAAAGGCAGCCTGAACTGACCTCTTTGGCCAAAGAAAAAAACAAAACAACAGAGAACCCAGGCAGCGAGCACACACACACTTTGGACTGAGTCTAACAGTCCCACCGGGGGCTCAGGCCAATATAAACGGCCTAAGTTCACACACCAGCCACATTCGTCCTCTGGAGCCCCACCGTCTGCACAGGAACGAGTCTGCGGTTTGAGTTCCACGGTTCTAGTATGAGGGTTCTGTACACATCGGCCTTGCTGGCTCTGCTGGCTCTGTTGGGCTCCGACGCCTCAGCAACACTAGAGGACTGTGATCAGCTCAGCAAGAACCTTCTAGCCAATAACAAGGAGCAGGTTGGTTCTGGATCGAGTTTTTCACCTGGTGGTTGAAAGAGAACTACAAACTGCTTCCCCAGTTGAAGTACTATTACTTTGCTGGTATTTGACTACAGTAGAAGTAGAAGTACTGTACCTCTGCTGGTATGTGACTGCAGTAGAAGTAGAAGTAGTGCAGTAAAAATGTCCTGCAGCAAAAGTCCAAAGTGTCTCATTTCAAATGTCCTGGCAGTAAAAGTGACTGAGCTCCTTTTTCCAAACAGTAACTGTGTTAGCTGGGATCTTTTCCAGAGAACACGCTGCACACTGCATGCTTTTAAAGGGACATTACACTAAAACTAAGGTGAGGATCCTGTAGACTCAACTGACACATGTGGTGTAAGCACAGAATGTGATGGTAGAGTCTAAATGGTTCTCATCATCCACACTTGACAAAAGTAGAAGCAAGGAGGTTGCTATTTTCATCTTTGCTGACTTTTATTGTGAAAGGTTCCACAATCTGTCATTGATCATGTTGATCATTTTTTTCCATATTTTTTTTTTCTGCAGATCATAGGGAAATGGGTTCTTATCGCGGCAGATGCAGATTTTCCGTTTGGACACGCACTGCTGCAGACAGCAGCCAGCTCATACATTGAGCTGAAACACGGCCCAAACGAGACAATCACCTTCACTGAGAGGAGCATCTTGTGAGGAAACTCTTTTATTCTGACAAACCATCCATCATTTCAGACTTGCAATTGCTGACATTTGGCTTCTTTTAAAACATAGATATATAGATAGATAGATACTGTATTTCACCAATTAATTGCCCAGGTGTTTAATATGCAAAATCAACTTGGACCCCGGGCGTTTAAAAGAACCAGGCGGCTATTCACTGCAGGCCTTTATTTATTTTTGCACAGACCTGCACCAGGCCATTACTGTGATGACAGTTACTGTCCAACATATTTACAGTTAGTCCAATTAAGATTACGGTACACCCTTTTTTACTAATGTTAGCTAGCGCTCTTATTTTGACAGGAAATGGAAGTGCCGCACAGTTATTGTGCGGCTAACTGTTTACTACTGCAAAAATAAGGTGAATAGCCTTATTTTGGGTTATCTCAATATGATGCAAATAATTGCCCCAGCGGTTATTCGGGTGGGCGTTTAATCCACAAAATGGGTGCAGACCCTAGGAGTTTATAAGAACCAGGGGCTATTTGTGGCCGGGTGATTAATTGGTGAAATACGATAGATAGATAGATAGATAGATAGATAGATAGATAGATAGATAGTTTTGTTTTTAAGTGAGCAACTTTCATCATAAATTCACAGCTAGGGATTCCACCCACTTCCTGTTGTGCTTATTGCAAATCCAAATCTTGTGAGTGAGACTAGTTGGTGAAGTGGACAGGTTTAGTCTCATAAATAGGCAAAGTAGTCATCTGCATAGCCTGAGAGAAGACTGGTGTACTGAAGAGAAATGGGTTTAGCAGACTTGCAGTTTCCTCCAGAGGCCTGTATCACGAAGCAAGCTTAGTTTTCGCTGGATTAGCCAGACCTATCCGGATACACTAATCGAGATCATGGTGATCAGGGATAACCGGTATCACGACGTTGGTTATCAACTCGCTCATTCGATCCAGGTTTGCCTCCTCAAGAGCCGTGAACGCGCACGTATAAGGGGCGGGTTCCGAGGCAGCCGACCAATCACAAACATGAGCCACAAGGAAAAAAGCACAGCGTATGTCACGGCGGAGGTGAGGCATATTATAGGAGTATGAGGAGGAAAAACAACATCTACACACTAAATTGAACGCCGCGGCTGCTGTGAAGAGAAGGCAGAATGCTTGGCAACGAGTTGCCGACTGCATAAATGCGCAAATTACACATCGGTGGCTTAAGTGCATATCTGACGCTGAAACCTATGAACTCACTGCACTGCACAGATGTGCTGCGTGTATGAGAGATATTTAATTCTCTGGGTATAGGCTAATCCCTCAAGGGTTAAAAGAACGTGGGAGCACGTAAAAACACAAAAACACAACACAAGAATATCATTGCATTTTGTAAGTTCGCCATTTTATTATACATTTATTTATTGACATTTATTATACAGGCTATAATAAAATGAAGCGGACGCCAAAATTTAATCACGTCAGTCAGTGCATCAGGTTGACAGCCTGAATAAAATCAGATACTGAGCTGCGTTAGAACAGGAACAAAAGGCAACTATAAATGCCGACTCGCCTTCTTGAATGAAGGGTACAAATGATCCTTTTTCAAATTTGCATCAGCGAGCTGTCAATCAGGCCCCTTCTCTCACCCAGGAATAATTTGCCCCCCAAAAATATTTAGAGCTAATTAATTGAGCCATTTTAAATATCCCTAAAATGTTTTGAAACACCTCTAAAAATACTTTTAATTATCAAATTCCCTTTAATGATCTCTCATTTCTGTTTTCCTCTCCTACAGAGTGTCAGCTCTGTACCGCAGGCAGCTGTTAGCCAGGCCGAAGTGCTGCTTCACATTAGTATTACAGCCTCTCTCTCATATAGAGAGTTGTTGGCAAAATGTTACGGATATGGCCGGTCAAGGAAAATCCTTTAATGCCGTAATGCTCTCCTTATTTGGACTCGTTGTTCAATGGGATCCTCAATGATTGGGCTGGCTACGTTTTGGCAAACAGCTGATTGGCCAGGGGGCGGTGCTTTATGTAGGATTCAATCCTATCCTGAAAGTTAGCCTGCCCCGGAGCAGGCTAGCGTTCAGGATAGGATTAGGACAAGTTTTCTATCCCGATCAGAGGTGAACCAGCTTTGTGATACAGAAAATCCGGAGTTGAGCCTGAAATTATCTCGCTAACGCCTTAATCCCGCTTCGTGATACAGGCCTCAGGTGTGTTGCAGAGAGCTTTATTTGTTTTTATTAGCTTTATTTACTTTTATCAGTCTTGTAGATAGGTGTTTGGATAGATAGAGCCAGTAATCTTGTCTTAGAAATACAGAAGGTAGGTCTTGTCGTCACCATCATATTTTTTGATTTATGCGAGTAGTGTGAATGATCAAGATGTTTTAAGTGGAAAAGACTGAATTTACAGAATGTGAGTTTCATAGTGTTACATGTCAGACAGATTGTGTTTTTGGTTCTTTAGATAATTTTAGTATTCTTGTGGGTAGATTAGATTAGATTAATGGTCCTGTGGATAGTTTGAATTGTCTTATACCTAGTTTTAGTAATCTTGCAGGCAGTATTACTGGTCTCATGGTTCTTGTGTCTAAATGGTTGGTATTGTCTCCAGGAACAAGATATGTGTTTCATTCTACGCCAACCTTACTGTGCAGGACCCGGCCAGCGAGCACCTCACATTGCACGCAGACTACTTCTGTAAGTTGAAAAAATCACCGTTTTGCCTTTTTAACCTAATCGAGATGATGATGATGATGATGATGCTGCTGTAGATGCAGTATGTGTACAAATACATAGTGGAGGCAGTAGTTCTAGTGGTGGCAGTACTTGTTGTGGTGATAGCAGTAGAAGTGGTCATCATTTATATGAACTCTCTGTTTGCAGTTAAAGAGGAGGACGGGAAAGAATCTCTGTTCAACCACTCAGGCAATGCGACTTTCCACCATACTGAAGCCGGCTGCCTGAGCTTCACCTGGGACATCAAGCATGAGGGCAAGCCAGGCAGATACCTGCTCAGCTACAGTCAGTGCTGCACACACACACACACACACACACACACACACACACACACACACACACACACACACACTATCCATACATGTCCAGATTATACAGTCCATACACTTGTGCCTGTCTGTGAGCTCCTGTTTCATAAAGGAGAGTGAAAATACTCGTCATCATCGACTCACTTTCCAATTTATTCATTAGCTAAGTCATTTTTCCCCTGATTTTTTTTTTTTTTAATTGTTAATGTGTTCGCATTTTATTTATTTTTTTTAACCTTTTTCATATCGGATTGACTCGACACTAAAATCACATGTGACAGAAAGTCTTTGCCTGTGCTGACTCTTTCTTTAAAGGTTCTTCACTGTACCAATCTACCTACAGGCAGTTTGACGTTTGCAGAGGAAATGCAGAGAACTGACAGCAGTTTTTGGATTATATTATATTCGATTATTTTAGATAAATTTGATGCGATAAGATGTGACCAAGTCTGATGATGTTAGATTAGATGCGAATTATAAGATTAGATTACCATTCATTCCACATAAATATAAAACATGAATCAGTCACACGCTTAATTACTGGCATTTTGATGACCTGAGTGAAGTGTGTGTTGTGTGTGTGTGTGTCTGTGCACCAGGGAATCACAGTGTGTACAGCGACAAGTTGGCCGATGCTCAGGACTTCCATCGTAAACGTGCCAAGTGTCTCCAGTTTCCGACCGACAAAGGTTTCGTCTACAACGATGCTGCAGGTCAGTCGATTTTCCACCAACAGAAGCAGGAGAGCTGTGGTTTGGTTCAAGGAATACGACCATTTGGACAAAATTCCCTTTTGGCTGAGTCCTGGCTGTGGTGTGTCTGTAGATCCATTCAGTAAAAGTGTGTGTGATGATGAGGTAGATTTATTTCCAAATGCAGCTTCCTGTGACACAGTGAACTGTCCTGCTTTAGTCTTTCTCCTCCCCTCTCCTCTCCTGCTGCAGACTTCTGTCCTGAGGAGCACAAAGCCGGAGAAGCTGGAGAGGGAGACAAAACCGGAGAAGGACAATCCTGATGGAGGAAGCTGGAAGAAAAAAACAAGAACCTACTTCCTGTTGCACCAGCAGGTTAAAGCCGGTTTCCTCCAAGATGCACCTCCCAGTTCATGAAAGGGCTCTTAAAATAAAAACCAAAACCTCAATGTGTGTTTGTGTGAAATCATGCCCCCTGCTGTCCATGAGTAAAAATGCAGAAATGTGAACCACATCCAGTCTACAACACTGGAATGCATTTTATTACCTTGCTGACAGTCTAATCCTAAATATATTAAAAAATCATATTGATTGGTATTGACCAATTGACCCCACAGTAGATGGCTGAGGCCACTATGGTATCAGAAAAGGTCTTCAGGAGCGCCCCCTGCAGTCTGAAGGACCTCAGCCTCCTCAACAGATAAAGCCTGCTCTGGCTGCTCCTGCAAAGGGACATCATATTGTCTGTCCATTCCAGCTTATTGTGAATGTGAACACTCTGGCACTTATAAGATGTCACTATCTCAGTGTCGATTCCCTGGATGTTCACTGGTGTTGGGGGGAAGCGTCTGCACCTGCGGAAGTCCACCTGCAGGAACCAGGCCACAAAATCCTTTGTCAGCTCTCTGTACTCCCTGTTGTCACCGTCAGTGACGAGACCTGCAATCACAGAATCATCAGAGAACCTGTGCAGGTGACAGGTGAGCTGTGGGAGGAGCCTGCAGTATAGAGGGTGAACAGGAACGGGGCCAGGACTGTTCCCTGAGGAGCCCCTGCACTGCAGATGACCATGTCAGACACACAGCCCTGAGACCTCACATACTGGGGTCGGTTTGTGAGGTAATCCAGGATCCAGGCTGTGAGGTGATGATCCACCCCTGCATGGTGCAGCTTGTCCCCCAGGAGTGTCGGCTGTATAGAGTTAAACGCACTGGAGAAGTCAAAAAACGTGATTCCTGCAGGGCTCCAGGCTTCTCCAGGTGAGAAAGGGCTCTGTGTTGGATGAAGATGGCAGCATCATCCACCCCAATGCCAGGTGAGGTGCACTGGGTCCATAGATGTGCTCGCCAGGGGGCGGAGATGAGCAAGAACCAGCCTCTCCAGGGTCTTCATCAGCTGGGATGTTAGTGCCACTGGCCTGTAGCTGCTGAGGTCCTTGGGATGTGGAGTTTTTTTGTGGATGTGGAGCACAGATACCATGCAGGATGTTTAAATCACAGCTGCTATCACAGCAGACGAACAAAGTTCATCTGGTGGGATGGGGGCGGGGGGGTTGTGCTGATTGGAGGAGGACAGAGGAGTGGCTGTGAGCTGCATGCTGGAGGGGGGAAATGCACTGTGGGTGCAGATTGCAGTAATAATAATAAAAAAAACATTAGACACTGACTGGGGTCAAAGATGACAGGAGGGTGAAGTTAAATTAAATGCTGAACTCTTCCAACACTGTTTCTGTGTGCACCAAAACCCAGTGAAAGTGTCTGTGTCCTGTCTTCTTCCAGCTGGTGACTTCAGAGAAATAAAAGGGAGCCTGAACTGACCTCTTTGGCCAAAGAAAAGAAAAAAACGACAGAGAACCCACGCAGCGAGCACACACACACTTTGGACTGAGTCCAACAGTCCCACCGGGGGCTCAGGCCAATATAAATGGCCTAAGTTCACACACCAGCCACATCCGTCCTCTGGAGCCCCGCCGTCTGCACAGGAACGAGTCTGCGGTTTGAGTTCCACGGTTCTAGTATGAGGGTTCTGTACACATCGGCCTTGCTGGCTCTGCTGGCTCTGCTGGGCTCCGACGCCTCAGCAACAGCAATGGAATGTGAGCTGTTCAGCAAGAACCTTCTAACCAGTAACATGAGCCAGGTTGGTTCTGGATCGAGTTTTTCACCTGGTGGTTGAAAGAGAACTACAAACTGCTTCCCCAGTTGAAATACTATTACTCTACTTGTATGTGACTGCAGTAGAAGTAGAAGTACTGTTCTTGTGCTGGTATATGACTGCAGTAGAAGTAGAAGTACTGTTCCTCTGCTGGTATCTGACTGCAGTAGAAGTAGAAGTACTGTTCCTCTGCTGGTATGTGACTGCAGAACAAGTAGAAGTACTGTTCCTCTGCTGGTATGTGACTGCAGTAGAAGTAGAAGTACTGTTCCTCTGCTGGTATGTGACTGCAGTACAAGTAGAAGTACTGTTCCTCTGCTGGTATCTGACTGCAGTAGAAGTAGAAGTACTGTTCCTCTGCTGGTATGTGACTGCAGAACAAGTAGAAGTACTGTTCCTCTGCTGGTATGTGACTGCAGTAGAAGTAGAAGTACTGTTCCTCTGCTGGTATGTGACTGCAGTACAAGTAGAAGTACTGTTCCTCTGCTGGTATGTGACTGCAGTAGAAGTAGAAGTACTGTTCCTCTGCTGGTATGTGACTGCAGTACAAGTAGAAGTACTGTACCTCTGCTGGTATGTGACTGCAGTAGAAGTAGAAGTAGTGCAGTAAAAATGTCCTGCAGTAAAAGTCCAAAGTGTCTCATTTCAAATGTCCTGGCAGTAAAAGTGACTGAGCTCCTTTTTCCAAACAGTAACTGTGTTAGCTGGGATCTTTTCCAGAGAACATGCTGCACACTGCATGCTTTTAAAGGGACATTACACTCAACTGAAGTGAGGACCCTGTAGACTCAGCTGACACATGGTGTAAGCACAGAATGCGATGGTAGAGTCTAAATGGTTCTCATTGTCCACACTTGTTCCACAGTTAGTTTTTTTGTTTTCCAGTTGAGTCTAAATGGTCCTTGCTGCAGTTTTTCCATCATGCAGCTTTTATTGTGAAGTTTGGAAATGACAAAAAGTAGAAGCAAGGAGGTTACTGTTTTCATCTTTGCTGACTTTTATTGTGAAAGGTCCTACAATCTGTCAGTTATCATGTTGATCATTTTATTTCCACATGTTTTTTTTTTTTTTTTTTTTTTTTTGCATTGTTTTCTGCAGATCTTTCAGCACAAATGGGTTCTTATTGCGGCAGATGCTGATTTTCCGCTTGGAACGGCACTGCTGCGCGGATTGGCCAGCTCATACATTGAGCTGAAACACGGCCCAAATGAGACAATCATCAACTTCACTGAGAGGAACATGATGTTGTGAGGAAAACTCTTCTATTCTGACAAACCATCCATCATTTCAGATTTACCATTGCTGACATTTGGCTTCCTTTAAAACATAGATAGATTTTTTTCAAGTGAGCAACTTTCATCATAAATTCACAGCTAGGGGTTCCACCCACTTCCTGTTGTGCTTATTGCAAATCCAAATCTTGTGAGTGAGACTAGTTGGTGAAGTGGACAGGTTTAGTCTCATAAATAGGCAAAGTAGTCATCTGCATAGCCTGAGAGAAGACTGGTGTACTGAAGAGAAATGGGTTCAGCAGACTTGCAGTTTCCTCCAGGTGTGTTGCAGAGAGCTTTATTTGTTTTTATTAGCTTTATTTACTTTTATCAGTCTTGTCACTGGTGTTTGGATAGATAGAGCCAGTAGTCTTGCCTTAGAAATACAGAAGGCAGGTCTTGTTGTCACTATCATGCTTTTTGACTTGTGCGAGTAGTGTGAATGATCAAGATGTTTTAATTAGAAAAGACTGAATTTACAGAATGTGAGTTTCATAGTGTTACAAGTCAGACAGTGTTTTTGGTTCTTTAGATAATTTTAGTATTCTTGTGGGCAGATTAGATTACATTAGTGGTCCTGGTGGATAATTTTAATTGACTTATACCTAGTTTTAGTAATCTTGCAGGCAGTGTTGGTGTCATGGTTCTGTCTTTAGGTGCTTGTGTCTAAAAGGTTGGTGTTATCTCCAGGAACAAGACATGTGTTTCGTATTTAGCCAACATGACTGTGCAGGACCCGGCCAGCGAGCACCTCATATTGCATGCAGACAACTTCAGTAAGTTGAAAAAAATCACCATTTTGCCTTTTTAACCTAATCGAGATGATGATGATGATGATGATGATGATGCTGCTGTAGATGCAGTATGTGTACAAATACATAGTGGAGGCAGTAGTACTAGCGGTGGCAGTACTTGTGGTGATAGCAGTAGAAGTGGTCATCATTTTTATGAACTCTCTGTTTGCAGTTCAAGTGGAGAATGGGAAAGAGAATCTGTTCAACTACTCAGGCAATGCGACTTTCTACTTTATCGAACCTGACTGCATGAGCTTCACCTGGGACATCGAGCTCGAGGGCAAGCCAGGCAGATACCTGCTCAGCTACAGTCAGTGCTGCGCGCACACACACACACACACACACACACACACATACACACAAACACACACACACTATCCATACATGTCCAGATTATTCAGTCCATACACTTGTGTCTGTCTGTGAGCTCCTGTTTCATAAAGGAGAGTGAAAATACTCGTCATCATCGACTCACTTTCCAATTTTTTCATTAGCGAAGTAATTTTTCCCCTGATTTTTTTTTTTTTTTAATTGTTAATGTGTTCGCATTTTATTTATTTTTTTAACCTTTTTCATATCGGATTGACTCGACACTAAAATCAAATGTGACAGAAGATCTCTGCCTGTGCTGACTCTTTCTTTAAAGGTTCTTCACTGTACCAATCTACCTACAGGCAGTTTGACGTTTGCAGAGGAAATGCAGAGAACTGACAGCAGTTTTTGGATTATATTATATTCGATTATTTTAGATAAATTTGATGCGATAAGATGTGACCAAGTCTGATGATGTTAGATTAGATGCGAATTATAAGATTAGATTACCATTCATTCCACATAAATGTAAAACATGAATCAGTCACATGCTTAATTACTGGCATTTTGATGACCTGAGTGAAGTGTGTGTCGTGTGTGTGTGTGTGTGTGTGTGTGCGTGTGTGTGTGTGTGTGTGTGTATGTGTGTGTGCACCAGGGAGGTATGGTGAGCATAAGGGGGAAGTGTTGGCCACAGCTCGGGACTGCCTCCATGATCATGCCGAGTGTCTCCACTTTCCGACCAGCTTTGATTTCGTCTACAACGAGGCTGCAGGTCAGTCGATTTTCCACCAACAGAAGCAGGAGAGCTGTGGTTTGGTTCAAGGAGTACGACCATTTGGACAAAATCCCCTTTTGGCTGAGTCCTGGCTGTGGTGTGTCTGTAGATCCATTCAGTCAAAGTGAAGTGTGTGATGATGAGGTAGATTTATTTCCAAATGCAGCTTCCTGTGACACAGTGAACTGTCCTGCTTTAGTTTTCTCCTCCCCTCTCCTCTCCTGCTGCAGACTTCTGTCCTGACAAACCTGAGGAGCAAAAAAGCCAGAGAACCTGAAGATGGACAGTCCTGATGGAGGAAGCTGAAAAAAACAACAAGAACCTACTTCCTGTTGCACCAGCAGGTTAAAGCTGGTTTCCTCCAAGATGCACGTGCCAGTTCATGAAAGGGCTCTTAAAATAAACACCAAAAGCTCAATGTGTGTTTGTGTGTGTGTTTTTGTGAAATCATGCCCCCTGCTGTCCATGAGTAAAAATGCAGAAGTGTGAACCACATCCAGTCTACAACACCGGGACGCATTTTATTGCCTCGCTGACAGTCTACCATCATTAATATATTAAAATATCATATTGATTGGTATTGATATGTAAGCCGCTGCACACACACACAGCGTATGTGTGTGTTCTGGGCAGTTACACAGATAACTGCCCAACTCACATCAGATAAATATTCAACCAGCTGGTGTTTACTTCAGGTCCAGGGTTGGAGCACGATAAAGGCAGAGGACTGTAAAATCACTTTCCATCTGTTTACTGTGCAAGTTATTTCCTGAGCTCAGACATGACATTTGGACGGATCTGAATCTGTGATGCGACTGTGATGTAATATGTAACGGTCAGGCACACCCTCGAGTGTAATAATGCGATTATGCAACTTTTACCAACAAAATAAAATGTATAATCATAATGTATTCATACTGCGGGCATTTCGTACAATGTACAGATGCAAACAAATTGACAAATTAATTAAATCAATGGTCTAGGCAACTCATAAAGACTAAACAAATTAAAAACGATTAATAGGCTAATTAATAACTGATAACATTAACACATTAATAACAAGAAAAAAGCTATAGCCGCACATCTCTGTGGAAAATCTGACAGGTACTGTCCGTGGTGCTGAATCTGCCTCAGCAGGTACTGTCCGTGGTGCTGAATCCGCCTCAGCAGGTACTGTCCGTGGTGCTGAATCCGCCTCAGCAGGTACTGTCCGTGGTGCTGAATCTGCCTCAGTAGGTACTGTCCGTGGTGCTGAATCTGCCTCAGCAGGTACTGTCCGTGGTGCTGAATCTACTGAGGCATTTCATTCTCTTTATTATAGAATTTAAAGCTCCATAAAATTCACAGAAGATCTTGTTCAGCTCTTCTTTCCTTACAGCTGAGAAATCAGCTGTTTGCCCGGTGTTTGTCAGGTAGTCTTGTAGACATTTGACGGCCCAAGACGTTGACCGGGCCGTACCGGCTTCATTTCCTGACCTCTCCAGCTGATCCAGCTCTCCACTCGTCACTCTCGCGTATCTCTCCTTTTTCTCTTCTGTCTTGTCTTCCTCGTTCAGTCATTTATCCAAACTTAGGTCGCCAAATAAATCAAAATTGACAACAAAACGGTCCAATATGTAGACTAACAAAGTTGACAGCGGCTTTTGATGCGGGTTTCAGTGAAACGTTTCGTGTTGCCATGGAAACCACACAGACTCGGGCAAAAATATTGCCGGGCAGAGTAATATTTTCAGTGATGAGTTTTTTTTTTTTTGTTTTGTTTTGTTTTTTTTTTTTCATTTGAGCACAGCTAGCCGTGCTCATTTGAGCTCATTCTAAACGTCTAATTGACCAATCAGATTGCTCGGTCGGATGTACGTGTTATATAATAGACAAAGTTACTCCCTTGCAGGGTTCCATGCCTACCTACCCCCAACTTCAGAGTTTGCAAGTCCACACTTGGCGAACTTGGTATTGAGAAACACCCGTTATCATGATGATGATGATGATGATGATGATGATGATGACGATCATTATTACATCTAATCAGGTTCCTATGTAGTTTATGTTTTCTGTGACACAAAGCAAGGCTTACAAAAACGTGAAGAAAAAAATAAGTACAACAAAAAATGAAACTCCCTCAAAAACTTTGAAAATAATGCACACATTCATTGTTTTCATCTTTTTTGTGAGGAAGAAACTGTTGACATGTCTTGTTCCACTGCCTTCAGAACTTCAAAGCATTGAGTTTTTTTTTTTTTTTTTTTTTTTTTTGTAAGTTTATGTTTGTGAAGGTGGAATTTGACAAGAAGTAAAATTATATTTATAAAGAAAAAAAAAAAAAAAAAAAAAAAAAAAAAAAACAGGAGTCATGATCATATTTTCCCAAATGGGTGGACTGCCCCTTTAGCGCGTCGCCGCCTCGTCATCAAGCCAGGAAGAGGCCGTGTCGTCACTTCCGTCAAACATTCAACATGGATTCCTGCGGCTTGAAGCTGAACCTCTGGGGGAGCGGACCGCAGCCGGGCCAGCTGTACTCCCTGCCCGGCCGCAGCCAGGCGGCGGCGGCCGGCCCGGTGCGACACACGCTGTGAGTGACCCCCCACCGGCCGGACCGGGCCGCTGCCGGGCCGCGACCCGCAGGCAGACCCGCCGCTTTCGCTTTGGGCCGCCGCGCTGCTGCATCATCATGCTAAGCTAACAGCTAACAGCTAACAGCTAGCCAACTGCCGCTTTCCCGTTGACGTTAACGCTCCGCGATACTTTACAGCGTCTTCCACACTTGATCTAAATCCTGTTTTTATTTTATTTGTATTTCCGGAGGTAGAAGCGAGTGTCCGTGTCTGTGTGCGCGGCTCATGTCGCGGTGCCGGGACGGTGCTGTGTGGTTAGCCGGCTAGCTGGAGCTGGGTTAGCTAGGTGGAGAGAGAGAGCCCTGTCTTTCTCTTTCTCTCTTTTCTCCCCTTCTCTGTTTATGTGAGAGAGGAAAATGTCCATGAATCAACACTTAAATAATGTAAATTACCCAGTTTCCCCCCGGGGACCACTAAAGAGTTCCGTGGTTCTGTAAATGTGAATGTATAATTAATGTAAAAGGGTTGAAGGACAGCCACATGTTGTCAAATCCTATAAAAATGACTAGCAGGTCGGATCCGGGTCTCCAGTTGTGTTGCCACACGTTCTGGTTTTCCAGGGATTGTTCTCTCTTTTTTTTTTTTTTTTTTTTTTTTTTTTTTGAGGCACTGCCCCGGAAAGTTACTATTCTTTCCCGGGACACGAATTGTCCCGTTTTTTTGTGAAAATGTGGGCTGCTTCTTCTAACTTATAATGTTAAGAGTTCCAAATAAAACCCGCATTCTTACCGGGTTCTCCTTTTCAAACGGTAGCAGCATAGAAACAGAATGGATTAGAAAGGACATTCCCATTCAAATCAACACAGCAGGGCTGGCAGAGTGTCCATTCTATCCATTCAAGTTCTGTCAAATCAAATGTGGCAACCCTAGTTTCCAGTCCAGATTCACTATTGTGGCCTCATGTTTCTCCTCCTTCCTCCTCCCAGTAACCCCATGGTGACCGGGACGTCGGTGCTGGGCGTGAAGTTCACCGGCGGCGTGGTCCTGGCCGCAGACATGCTGGGCTCCTACGGCTCCCTGGCTCGCTTCAGGAACATCTCCAGGCTGATGAAGGTGACGTAGCGGCGCTCGGCGACGGCCAGCAAACCTTTCGCCTCCCATTTTACATCAGCCACACTGACCAGTTTCAATGGGAATGACAGACGTGCACCAGTACATTATCAGTGCCAAGCCGATCAGTCTAAACTGTAGTCATTTGGTGTTTGGTGCATGTGACCCAGCAGCTGTGGCTCCACTGCTGTGTGTGTGTGTGTGTGTGTGTGTGTGTGTGTGTGTGTGTGATGCCACTTGCTGACGTGTGTGTGTCACGTTGCAGGTGAACAACAACACGATCCTGGGCGCGTCTGGAGACTACGCCGACTACCAGTACCTCAAACAGGTCATCGAGCAGATGGTGTACGTTCCTCTCTCTCTCTCTGTGTGTGTGTGTGTGTGTGCGTGTGTGTGTGTGTGTCAGAGATGCTGAGGATGTGCAGAGGTTCAGTTCTTAAGGCTGAGCAGTCTGTGATGTACAGCAGTGTATCAGGGTCATTGTGGGGAAAAACTACGGTAACATTCAGAGAGAATTTCCAAGATTAAAGTGGTAATTAATGAGATAAAAACTCACAAATTTACAAGAAAATTAAATTAAATTTTTTTTGCCTTTATAATCTCAGGATTTTCCAGGGTTTTTTTTCCTCATGAATTTCCAACTTTAATCTCAGAAATTTTATTATTATTAATTCATTCATGTATTTATCTCTCTCTCTCTCTCCCTGTCTGTCTCTCTCTCTCTCTCTCTCTCTCTCTCTCTCAGTATTGACGAGGAGTTGCTGGGTGACGGTCACAGCTACAGTCCGAAGGCGGTTCACTCGTGGCTGACCCGGGTCATGTATAACCGCCGCAGCCGGATGAATCCTCTGTGGAACACCGTGGTGATCGGCGGCTTCTACAACGGAGAGAGGTGAGCGTGCACGCCGAGCCCCGCCCACCCATCTCGAGCCCCGCCCACCTGTCTCAAACCCTGTTTACGCTCGGCTTTAAATCCAGATACAGGCGTAGCCTTGTGTCCGTGTAGCCGGAAAAACCTCCTGTCTCCAAAATATTAATTTTGCAAGAAGCCAAACATTCAGTAACTTGACCTTGTTGCTTTTTTCAGCTTATCCAGTGCAGATTTTGCAAGTTTTTTTTTTCAGCTGGGAGTCACAGAAGAGCACATAAACTTTCCTTTAAACCCTGATTTTCTTTCTTTGTTCTCCAGAATATCACTCTTGTAAAACACGACGTAAAGAGAGAACAAATGAGGCCAAGAAAATATCATTTTATTACCTTACAGGGAAGCAGCCAGACCTCCATGTTTTTCCAGTTGGTGACTTGTAGGAACCACCAGGCGACGCCCACATGTTCTTAATTATTTTAAAGGTGTCTGGAAAACCACGTTTGTTCCTGTTTCAGACGATCGGTGTTCAGATGTGGAAAATGCCGACGAGTCAGAGACTGACTTTGTGTTTTGGTGTTTGTTGTTGAGCTGTTTTCTGCAGGAAAAATGAACTAACACGTCGGCCTGTCGCCTCTCTCTAGTTTCCTCGGTTACGTGGACAAGCTGGGCGTGGCCTACGAGGCTCCCACAGTGGCCACTGGCTTTGGAGCATACCTGGCTCAGGTGAGGGAAGCTGTGTGTGTGTGTGTGTGTGTGTGTGTGTGTGTGTGTGTGTTTGTGTTTGTGTGTGTTGGCCTGTGACTCTTTGCTCTGTTTTCCCTCCCAGCTGAGGCTTCACTCAGAATTAACCACGGTTGCCATGACAGCTGGCGTGTCTGTCTAAACAGATGATTTGACATCATCTCAGAGAAAGTGATAATTTGATACAAAATATTAATTAAATGAAATATATTGTAATTACATTGAAATTTGTTTATCATCATCATTATTATGAGTATTATTATTATTATTATTATTATCACTGTTTGGCTCCAGCAGCTGTTAATCACGTTAGACGTCTCAAACAAATACGAGCAGAAAAGGTCTGCAGTGTGACCCTGTGTGTGTGTGTGTGTGTGTGTGTGTGTGTGTGTGTGTGTGTGTGTGTGTGTGTGTGTGTGTGTGTGTGTGCGTGCAGCCCCTGATGCGGGAGGTGGTGGAGAACAAGGTGGAGATCAGTAAGCAGGAGGCCCGGGAGCTGGTGGAGCGCTGCCTGAAGGTGCTGTACTACCGCGACGCCCGCTCCTACAACCGGGTGAGTTCAGCCATTTACCATCTCAACTTAATATTCCTGTTTGATCTTAAACTTAAGGTATTTTTTAAACTTTGTCAGAGAAGACTTAAATTCATCAAGTCCATTTCATAATTTCACTCCCACAACCGAAATACATCCAGACTTCACATTTGTCCTCACTTTCATACATTCAGAAATACAATGACCTCTTAAATTATAGTTACTCTCTTAATTTAAAGAAATCTTGAATGATATTTGGAACAATATTATTTTTTTACTTTATAAATCAGCTCTAATATTTTAATATACAATAACCTGCAATTTTAAGGTTTTAAGTTGAATAAATAATTAGTTGCTCCAAAATATCCAACTTTATTAATTATTCTAATAGCTCTTTTTTGTAATTTTACTAATGTATCTGTAATAGTTACTTTATGATACCATGATAATTGGGTGCCCATTTGACGTGTTGCTATACTTAACTATTGTGATGTGATATTATAATTTATAGTGCTATTTATTGGATCCATTGCAGCTGCACAAATTCTCAAGAGAAGAATTAAATTAAAAGAAAGAAACAGAGAAATTTGTGCCGTAGAAAAACGTTAAAACAGAACAGACTCCAAACTGATTTATTTTATTTATTTATCGTTTGCCCCGTCTTGCAGCATGAGATCGCCATAGTAACGGAAGAGGGGGTGGAGATCATCGGCCCGCTGTCCTCGGAGACCAACTGGGACATCGCTCACATGGTCAGGTGAGGTCAAAGGTCACCTGAGCGCTCTCATGGAGAAGTTGAGGTTGTGAGGTCAGGGAGTTTTTCCAGATGAGTTGGCGTCTGGTGGAACGGCCCGGTGTGTTTTAGAGCTCGTCTCACACACACACAGACACAGACACACACACACACACACACACACACACACACACACACACACACGGTCACATTTGAAGGAAGAGCTGGACTGTAACTTTGTTTGGCAGACTAAGAAGCAGCTGCAGTCCAAAGATATTATAGTTTTCCATTGGTTTTTATTTCATTTTGACTTCTTGTTTTCATTTTCAGTTTGGTTTCAATTAGTTCTCTAAGGCAGGTTTGCTTGTTTAGTTTTTTTTATTCAATGAAAATGTTTAGTTTTAGTTTCGTTTTGATTAGCGTCAGTGTTAGTTGTCAGGGGTGAGATTCAGAATCTAGTAGTAAGTGGCCCCAAAAACATCAAATTATTATGAAAAAGGTATAAAACTGCCAAAGATGAAAACTAAAGACATTTTCCCAACGATTTTAGTTTTAGTTTGTTTGGTGAACTCAACAGTTTCAGTCAGTTGTCATTCAGTTAGTTTTTTTCTAACCCTAAACCTACTTTATACTTTTATTATTATAATTATTTATGCTAACTGGCTGTGTCTACCTGTTGGGAAAAAGCCTGTTGTACATGCCCCCTGTGGCGTGTACCTGCAGAGAGAAATCCCAGGTCATCTTTGTGAACAGGTGTGCAGCGCTCACCTTGATGTTTACCTGCTGTGTTCGTCTGAAAATGAAAAACGAAGATTTATCGAGAAATTGGTCTTAAATTTAAATTAAATGTGCCTTGAAGAGGTATTTAAAAGTGTGAAATATAATTCTCTGACACGTGTAAACACCCTGTGTGACATCTCCTTGCCTGTGTGTGTATGTGTGTTTCTCTGCAGTGGGTTTGAATGAAGACTCTGCTGGAAGTCCTCGCCAAGCTCCTGTGTCGCCGCCGCCGCTCTCACACGACTCGGCAGCCCCTGCTTCAGTTTCACTTTGTTTCTGTTTATTGCCACTTTTGTAAAATGAAAAATAAATGTCATTAAAGTAAAATTACATCGTTTTTGTAGTATTTATTTCTTGTTTGATTCTTTTAAGTCCTAGTTTTTACCGAGCAGGTTCAGCAGGTGGCGGTCACACAGCTGGGGAGACACGTGACACACACACATACGCACGCACACACACACACACACACACACACCTACACCTGTTACAGCTGTGTGATAACAGTGTAATAAACCACTAATGTGAAACTCTGAGCCAACAGGAGCATCTTCATCAGTCTGGGCCGACGGGCACCGAGCCTCAGAAACAACAGAGGCGTTTACTCTTTCACACAGGGTTTGTTTTGGCTCACTATTTTTATATATACATAAAATTACCATTTATAAACTGAATTTTGTGTTCATTCTGTCTCCTCATCTTTGAAGATTTGAAACAGTAAAGTCTGATAAATATACAGAAACAGGACATCAGGAGAGGTAAATACTTTTTTCACAGCACTGTAATTTACCAAACAAAAACGTGAATTATGTGAATTACATGAAAAACAAAATGAAAATTAAATGTCCTGACTTTCTGTCATATGGTCAGAGTCGATCCATATGTAATACTTAATAGAAGGTTAATATTAGCCATTTGAATCAGCCTGTAACTTCTGACAACATGCAGGTTGTCTCCCCATATCTCTGCACCTAATTCAATGGATTCAAATCCCTTTGTTTAAAAAAAAAAAAAAAAAATCTCATGACATTTTGAAGTTGCACATCTGCTTTTGTGATACATGTGTTGAGGTGGCCATGAAACCAATGCAAAAATATGAATAAAGAAACTTTATTTTGTTGATTTGATTGGACAGAGCACATTAATGAATATCAGTGTAAAACACAAACATAAATACACACCATCTTTCTTGGCTGTGCTTTGCTTGTTTGCTTGTTGCCTGCAGGATGAACTAGTTTGTCATGAGCCGACATCGGCCTGAAGCCATTCCAGTCACAACCAGAAATACTTCATTAATGCCCCATGCTCAAATTCCCAAGAGAATTAAATTATAGAAATGGAAAATAAGAAATACAAAGTAAAAATATGTGCCTTAGAAGTTTGTACCAAAAAGGTTATGTATAAATCTCCTTATGTATAAATCTATATCTATATATCTATATGTCTATATATCTATATATATAGATATATAGATATATATAGATATATATGTGTGTGTGTGTGTGTGTGTGTGTGTGCATTATGTCTAAATATTTGTATTATTCCTACAAAATATTACAGCAATAATAAAGAAATTACAAACAGCATACGTTTAAAAAAAAAAAAAAGTTTATCTATACACACCATATAGACACAGGGATATTGTTCTGTTGAACTGTTTTAAGTGCTTCAGGTCCATTAATCAAATTAACTGACCAACAGAAAATTGATCATTTTCAATAATGGACTGTTTCAGTTCTTCATCAAGCAAACATGCCAAACCTTGTCTCATGTCAGCTTCACCAGGATGCTCTGACTGTCTTTTTTCTTTTAATGTCATCATAAAGTCCATATTTTGGTTTTTTTCACTGAGGAAGATGTTTGAGGACGTCACTTTGGACCGTGATCATTTCCCATCAGCCTTTGGCCTCATTTTATACACTTTATACACTAAATGCAGCACTGCGTCTCTACCGTAAAACATTGCTTGCCTGTGAATTTTTGTTTATATGTGTTTCTGTTTGCTTGTGGTCTGTTACGTAACACACACGTGTCTGTATTTTCTCACTGTTTCAGAATACAAACATTTATTGGCAAAATTCATTAAACGTGTTAAAACTTATTTTGGTTTCATTTTCTTGCCCGCCTGGTCGCTGTTGCTATGCAGATTTCGTGAGAGAAATTCATCTGTTTTGTAACTGGGCAGACCAGGAAAACACATCCAACCAGAATAATCTTTCTCCGAAAAATAATTCCGCTCAGCCAATAGGATTTCACGCGCTTTCGGTATCTGGGTAGGACTTAAACAGCTGACCAATCGCAATAGACGCTGGCTTTGTAGTCAGGCAGACATAACAAAGTCGTCCAATCACAAAAAAATCTGAAAGGGGATTTTTGCTCTATCTTGGCTCAGGTACTTTCTTTTTCTTTTGTAAAATAATTCCTGTAACGTGTGACACGGAATAGGCCATATAATAATCCCAGTTTGTATAAACTTGTCTCAGGAATTATTGTGACCTTTAAAACGCGAGCTGAACATGTTTTGAGGGCTGTTTCAGGGCTTGCTAATGCTAGCTAACAGCAGCTAACTCGTCTAGCCAGCTAGCTCCTTTCGGTTAGCAGCAGCCTTGCTAGCTAGGAAAGCGCCTGTTTTCTCTTGATTTTCCTTTCTCTCTCCTCTGAGAAGGCACGCGCCGCCCGGCTCTGTGCAGGTGTGGCGCAGGTGTTCTACCTGCTCGGAAAAATGCAGCTAAAGCTCCGCAGTGAAGCTAGCTGCGTCCGCTAATGCCCCGAGGAGCCCTGGGCTAGCTGCTGTGGGGCTAGCTAGTTAGCAAGCTGGCTAGGCTAGCAGGCGGTAGCATGTCGCTGTGCTCGGTGTGTGTGTGTGTGTGTGTGTGTGTGTGTGTGTGTGTGTGTGTGTGTGGGATAGTAAATGGTGGCACATGACCCGCTGTAAACAGGACGGGAGCAGGAGTCACTTTGAGCGCGGCGGCTGCGGGTTTGACGCTCCGCTAGCAGGCTAAGCTAGGCGGCTGGGCTCGGCGCGGCGGCGGCAGGAACACGCTCCTCTGCCGGGCTGCCCGCCGCTCCGCCCGCCGCTCCGCCCGGCTCTGACAGCCGCTCCGCCCGGCTCTGCCCGCCGCTCCGCCCGGCTCTGCCCGCCGGCATGTGTCGCTCTGGCCCCTGACAGGCACAGGGCCTTCATGGCTGTCACACATGAAGCATGAAGCTACAGCGGCAGGCTGGCCGAGGCAGAGCTGCAGGTTACTCTGTGTGTGTGTGTGTGTGTGTGTGTGTGTGTGTGTGTGTGTGTGTGTGTGTGCGTGCGTGCGCGCGCTGTTTGCAGTGACAGCACAGAGGTGGGAGTGTCTGCTGCCTGTCTGTCTGCCTGTCTGTCTGCCTGTCTGTCTGCTCTCCATAACAAACTGCAGCTGCTGCGCTGCATGGAGCTGCATGACTGTTTCACTGTTTTCATCGTGCGTCTGTGCAGCGGGGATCTACTGATCACCTGTTGGCAGGTGGAACACGTTCTGCTGGTGGAACACGTTCTGCTGGTGGAGCGTGTTCTGCTGGTGGAACACGTTCTGCTGGTGGAGCGTGTTCTGCTGGTGGAACACGTTCTGCTGGTGGAGCGTGTTCTGCTGGTGGAACACGTTCTGCTGGTGGAGCGTGTTCTGCTGGTGGAGCGTGTTCTGCTGGTGGAACACGTTCTGCTGGTGGAGCGTATTCTGCTGGTGGAACACGTTCTGCTGGTGGAACACGTTCTGCTGGTGGAGCGTGTTCTGCTGGTGGAGCGTGTTCTGCTGGTGGAACTCGTTCTGCTGGTGGAACACGTTCTGCTGGTGGAGCGTGTTCTGCTGGTGGAACACGTTCTGCTGGTGGAGCGTGTTCTGCTGGTGGAACTCGTTCTGCTGGTGGAACACGTTCTGCTGGTGGAGCGTGTTCTGCTGGTGGAACACGTTCTGCTGGTGGAGCGTGTTCTGCTGGTGGAACTCGTTCTGCTGGTGGAGCGTGTTCTGCTGGTGGAACACGTTCTGCTGGTGGAGCGTGTTCTGCTGGTGGAACACGTTCTGCTGGTGGAACACGTTCTGCTGGTGGAGCGTGTTCTGCTGGTGGAACACGTTCTGCTGGTGGAGCGTGTTCTGCTGGTGGAACTCGTTCTGCTGGTGGAGCGTGTTCTGCTGGTGGAACACGTTCTGCTGGTGGAGCGTGTTCTGCTGGTGGAACACGTTCTGCTGGTGGAGCGTGTTCTGCTGGTGGAGCGTGTTCTGCTGGTGGAACACGTTCTGCTGGTGGAGCGTGTTCTGCTGGTGGAACACGTTCTGCTGGTGGAGCGTGTTCTGCTGGTGGAACTCGTTCTGCTGGTGGAACACGTTCTGCTGGTGGAGCGTGTTCTGCTGGTGGAACACGTTCTGCTGGTGGAACACGTTCTGCTGGTGGAACACGTTCTGCTGGTGGAACACGTTCTGCTGCAGCACACAAAGTCCTGTAAAAGCCACAATAAATACAGTGAGGCGCTGTCAGATGGGGAAGCACAGGGTGCATTTGTATGTCTGGGTTCCACAGCCTTTGTAACAGAGCTGACAATGTTAAATCATTTCATTCACAAATACTACTACTACTAGAAATGATAATAACAGTACTGTATTTATATAACTTGTTTTAGACAAGATCTGGGATGAAACTCGGCTGTCATGTAACATTTTTATATTTTTAAATTTTTTTTCACATTCTATCATTTAAGAGACATTTTGCTTACCTTACATACAATCAAAAAGGCCTTTCTTCCTTCAGGCTTTTTCCACCAATCAGGACGCTGTGTAATAGCATCCTGATTAGGCCTTGAATGACCCCTGTTTTATAGTTTTAAATGACTGTCACCAGAATATAGCATCAACTTTTTCATAGTTATCCAGACAGGCTTCATTTAATAATGATAATAATACATAGAATTTTCTGTTTCTGAAGAACCTTTAAATGTGCTTGCCTGTGTTGCTGATTGTGTGGCAGGCTTTAGACAGGCTTTATTTGATAACAGCAACAACAACAACAACAATAATACTTTATTTATTAAGCATCTTTCATACAGGGGATGTAGCTCAAACTGCCTTACAATAAGGTGAACAGGAGAATAAAATGAAAACAGGCAATTTACAACAAGTGCAAATCGTGCACAAATCAACTGAATAAGAAACGAGAGGCAGCAAAAAAAAAAAAAAAAAACAACGTCAAGATATATAAAAGATGGAGATAAAACAAATTGAGATGTAGAAACAGTAAAATATGTAGAAGCAAAGGAAGACAATGTAAAATAAAGGAGGATACAACAATAAACTATGTAAAAGAACAGGATAAAAGTACAACAAAGGAAGTGTGACAGTTAATTAAAAGTGAAGTTGAGTAAATCAGTTTTCAGTTGTGGTTTAAAAACGTCCACAGAGCTCGTTGCAGCTCTTCCAGCCTCGGGGAGGAACGAGTTAAAAACGTCCTCACTGATGATTCTCTTCTTTATGTGACTGTTTTCCTTTTAAAGGGCTGCTGTTGTCAGATGGACTAAGTTATCATTATTATCATTACTTGTAAGTTGAAGGACATGTTATATTAACAGGATAAAGGACCAGATGCATTGCTTCCAAATAAAATACAATAGTCCAGATGCGCTGCTGTAGATGTCTTGTTGGTTTGCACTTGGTTTGTGAATGATGCTTACCTGCACCTTGTCCCACCCAGACTTCCTCTTTCAACAGGAAATACATCAACTCAACAAAGTAAGAGTCCATTTCATTTTTACAGCAGGATAACTGAAGTGACAGATGCTTTCTCTCCTCTCCTCTTCCTCTCAGATGAAGCTGTGTGCCGGTTAGTTTCTGGTCCGGATGGCGGAGGACCAGGGTCACCAGCGGGCCGAGGCGTCCCGGCGGGGGGAGGGGGGTCTGGAGGGGGGGGAGGGCGACACCGAGCCCAGCATGCTGCTGCAGAAACTCAAGAGCAACATCTCGTGAGTTTCACTTCTCTCTTCCAAACTTTGTTTATGCTGAGAAAAGCTGATGTTTGTCACACTTCACTTCACGTTCGTACGGCTCCCAGCGGACCTTGAAAATCTTTGTATGGATTTTAAAGGGACACTTCACCCAAAATGCATAATGCTTGTATCCAGTCCTCGTTATGTGTTGCCCTCAGCCTCCAAAGTTTTAACACAAACTGTCATAGTAAACTCCAAGAAACTCCAGCCATCTCTGATCCAGTGGAAAACTGGGTTAGTAATTTTACTATATTAATTATTTTATTGATTAGTGGCTTATTTGATAGGGACCATAGTCATAATAGTGAGTCATATCATTAAACTGCAAACTCGTGTTCACACACACTCAGAGGGTCAGATGAAGCTCGCTCTCGTCACGCTGTGTAAGCCGCGTCTCTGACATCCAAGTCGTATGATCAGGTTTCTCTGCACAAATCCTCTCGTGCAGCGTGGAAATTATTTTCACTGCATCTTCGTCAGGGACTGAAGGCGGTACTTGATACAAAAATTAAGCGTGAAGTGTTCCTGTAAGGAAAACAAAACAAGGCCTTGAAGGTTTTTGGAAAATGGATGGATGTCCTTGAAACTATTGGGTGAACACACACACACACACACACACACACACACACACACACACACACACACGTAATTTAGTAGGCAGTGGGCAGGTTCCTGGACATTTCTTTTTACCAGGATGGCTCTGATGGTTGACCCCAAACAAAACATGACCATCTGGAGTCCTTGAGTTTTGGCAGACAAGACTCTGAAAGTCGCTGAAAGGCTCTTGGATCTGGGAGTTTTCACTGTAACAAACAAAACTGTGAAGGTGGAACAAACAAACAAACAAACCAACAAAAAGTTACAACTCACACAGGTTTTTTTTTCAAGGCTGCTGAGAAATGTGTGGAAATTCAAACCTCAGAGAAACAGAGTCATTCCTCTCTTTAGGTTCATTAACTGGGACATTTGTGATTTTCGTGTTCCGACTGAAATTGAAGGTTGACATGTCCGACAAACTCTAAACGACGTATTTATCCATCTGAAAGTTCAGGTTCAGCTGAAGCCAGGTGTGAAAAGACGTCTCTGAATGATCTGTGTGTTTTCTCCTGCAGGAAGAACGTACAGACCAAAGTGGATCAGATCCTGGTGAGAATCTCCCTTCACTTTGAAATGTTCCAGCTGAATCCACAGGGTGGCGCTGCAGCCTCTCCTCGCTGTTTGCTTATTTTTATTCATTTCAGCTGTTGTTTAATTCTTAAACAGCAAGTTATTATTTTACTGTGTAGTTACTCAGACTGGGATGATTTGTTTATCTCCTGATTTGATATTATCATGATACCTTTGATATGTGCTGCAATTCTTACTACAGTTGATATTACGATTTATTGGTCAAAAAATGAAAATCAAAAAATAATTACTCAAGTGATTTTTCCCCTACCCCTACTAGTTTGTCCAATCAAATCACTTGGCTGGATCTCACTGCTGCATAATGAATTAAACCTCTCCTGTTTTTATGAATGGCAGGAAACTTCTGTAAACAAACAGGTCACCACTAGGGGGCTCCAGTCGGTTAGTTTTGAACAAAGTGGCATCATGTGGGTTTCTAGGCCCTCCCTCTGCTAGCGGGGGTCCGGCAACAAAACCAGGAAAAGGGGAAAGTGCGTGTCAGATGTGATTTGATTTTGTCGCCCAACAGCAAGATGTTCAGCGATTCTCCGACAACGACAAGCTCTACCTGTACCTGCAGCTGCCGTCAGGCCCCAGCTCCGGAGACAAGAGGTGTGTGTGTGTGTGTGTGTGTGTGTGTCTGACGACTAATTTCCCTTAAATTTAGACAAGTAAGAAAACACTCCGACAACAGTCCAGCCAGAGCACAGTTTAATAGATATGGCTAAACACTGTCAGAAAAAATACATCATCATCAAATACGTTATCGCCTGCAGGTCCCTCACTCTCATCATCTCTGGGGTCAGTTTGACCCCGTTCAGAGTTTAACGTCTCAAATTACAGGATTAATTTTTTGGCTTCATATTTAACGACTTTTCCTTTCTCTTCTATGCTTTTATTAATTAGAGGCCGCTCAAAAAGGAGCAAACATAATTAGTTGTAAAGTGTGATGTAACTTGATAATGAAGTGTGTGTGTGTGTGTGTGTGTGTGTGTGTGGTGTTGTACACAGCAGCGGTGGCGACTCCAGTTCATTCAACACAGCCGACCAGCTTCACACCTGCAACTGGATCCGCAGCCACCTGGAGGAGCATTCAGACACCTGCCTGCCCAAACAGGACGTCTACGAGACCTACAAGTCAGCACACACACACACACACACAGCCTCTGATGTGGTTTACAGTTTACAGGTTTACAGTGGAAAAAATATCCAGAGAAATCATAAATGTGTGAGGGAAAGATGCTCGCCCTACTGGCTTGATTAAAAAAATTCACTTGCTCACAAACTCCGAATGATCAGAAAAATTATGTTAAGTTAAATTATGTTATGTTAAAATTATGTTATCACACGTCTGTGATCAATAATCAGTCCTGATGGGTGAGTCGTGGCACTCTGTGGTCTCAGTTTGAGTAACTGAGCGCTGCTGTGGACGGTTAGGGTTACAGCCGGCGAACAGTGACACCTGCTGGAAACAAGAAGTCATGACAACACGGCTGCGACTGAATTTACGGGAGAACTTGAAACGTTTCATATCTCAAATTAGAACAAAATATCTCAGTTCCAGCACAGATATTTGTTAATCTGTATTTGTTAATTGTGTGTGTGGCCACAGTCTCACAGGTTGCCATAGCAACAACGAGAAATGCCCATTTTCTCCTAGAAGCTGCAGTTAGCACACTTCTTTTGGTGCAGGCATGTCGTCTGTGTTGGCGAGTCACTCTGCTGGTCAGTTTTGCAGAGAGCAAACCAGACTCTCACTTTCCTTGTTCTTCTTGTTCTCTTTGTGTTTGTTCTCCCCGTCCTCGTTCCTCTTTTCGCTCACTCTGTCCTCATTCTCTTTGTCCTTTTTCTCTCTGTCTTTGTTCCTCTTCTCATTCCCTCTGTCCTCATTCTTCTTCTTGTCCTCCCTGTCCTTGGTACTCTTCTCTTTCTTCCTGTCCTTGTCCTTATACCTCTCTTTCACTTTGTCCTTGTTCCTTGTTTTGTTCTCTGCCCTGATTCGTCTTCTCGTTCTCTGTCCTCGTTCCTCCTCCTGGTTCAGGCGGTACTGTGAGAACCTGCAGCATCGTCCTCTGAGTGCGGCCAACTTCGGGAAGATCATCAGAGACATTTTCCCCAACATCAAGGCTCGGCGGCTCGGCGGCAGGGGACAGTCCAAATATCCTTTGACCGTCAGGTTCTGGTTCTCCATCATCGTCTGAACAACACAGACGATTAAGGGACCATCCCGGTGATTGTGCATGTTTGCTGGAGGTGGAACCACATGTTCCTGGAGGTGGAACATCTCCTTGTGTTGGCTAGCTCTGGAGGAAGTGTGATCAGATGTGTCGTTGCTGGACAGATGTTGCCAGACAGACTTCCTGTTGAGCAGACCTTCTTGTTAGTTCAACTTCCTGTTAGTCAGACCCCCTGTTAAGCAGGCTGCAGGTTGCTGGTTAAATTCCCTGACTTCCTGGTTGGTACGTACTGCTACAGCGGCATCAGGAGGAAGACGGTGCTCAACATGCCTCTGCTGCCCAACCTGGACCTGAAGAACGACCCGGTACGCTGAGAAACACACCACTGCATGTATTACTGCATACTGTTACTGCATAGATGACATGTACTGTAGTACCTACTACTAAATGCAGTACTACTACCTTTACTACTATCTGTCTACTGTCTGCTTCTACTACATATAAACCTGTTAGTGCATATACTGCATAAACTACCTTATAAAATACTACTCCTGCCCACAGAATACCACATAAACTTACACTGATGTTACCAACTGTAATAATAATTCTAGTACATGTACTACTACATGTATTACTGCACTTTATACTATACTACACTACTTATACCAGTACTTAGACTGCTACTAAATCTGCCTACACTGCCACTACTTGACTAGCAGAGATCCCGTCTACATCCGGAGCGTGAACACGTTCCGCTGTCGGTTTTAAACACGCAATGCCTGGTGGCTCTTCTTCATTTCCTGCTGCACAGGAAGTGAAGAAGAAGAAGAAATGGGTAGTTAGCAGCGATAGCCACTGAATGCTGAACAGACAAAGAAACCGCGCCATCTACAGGAACTAAAATTTTTGTTTGTTTTTAGCATCTGTTGTTGTTGACCCTTGTTAACGTTCTCCTCCTCCTCTTCTTTTTCTTCTTCTTCCTCCTCGTCTCCAGTCGGAGCTGACGGAGCTCGTCCAGACGTACAAACAGGAAGTGACAGAGGCGGCGTGCGAGCTGATCTGCGACTGGGCGCAGAAGATCCTGAAGCGTTCCTTCGACACCGTGGTGGAGATCGCTCGCTTCCTGGTGCAGGAGCACATCGTGAACCCACGCTGCAGTCAGGCGGAGCTCGTCACCTCCGCTGCACTCGCAGGTCTGCCGTGTGTGTGTGTGTGTGTGTGTGTGTGTGTGTGTGTGTGTGTGTGTGTGACATTCAGTTTCAGTCAGGCAAAACAGTTCCAAATGTTTCCACCCAGTTCAGCTGATCTGAGCGTTTAACAACCAAGAGAAATGAAATTTGAGAAATGTGTATTTTAAAAAGTGAGAAACAGTCCTTACAAGACGGTGCAAACAGCCTTTGGTCGACGAAGGGTTACAGTTTGGTGCTTTACACCACACCACTGTTTACTGTCAACCCACCAGCTTGACGACAATGTGTTTGTGTGGGACTGTAAACAAATGTACAGCGTTTGTGACTTTTGTTGTGTCTCAAATCGCGCACTTCTGCACTTACATTTAGTATTTTGAGTCCATAAGTGCGTTCACAGTGAAAATACTAACAAAATGCAGTGCACTGCAAATACCCGGATGTACACTCAAAACGGTCAAAAAGTTGAGAGTGGAACGATGGACACTTCTCACCCTAACGGCACCACTGACCCGAAGTAGCTACCTAAAAAAGCTGACTTGACTTTTCCTTTTTACGACTGTTAATATGTCACTTTATTAAGTTTTAATTTTTTTTCATGCGAGAAAGTAACTAGATTCCAAATATGTGGTCAGTTTGTCCAAATAACGTCTGTTTTGAAAATTGCTTCGACGTTTTCGGATAACTGTCAAGCTAGCGATTGTGCAAAGTACAGTCACTTCCGGTTGTTCACAAAAATAAAACTAATACCTTAGAAGCAGTGGTGATGCTTTTATTTTGAAGATAGGATGTGTACACGTCTACTTCTGGTTAACTTTATCACCGAAAACCAAAGCCAGCCGCGGCTCCGGTCGGCATCAGGTGGGCCGGCCGCGGCTCCGGTCGGTACTGCGCCCACCTGGTCAGGTCTGCCGGATCTGACAAGTGAACGGCCGGTGCCGCGGTCGGCTCGCCTGATGCCGACTGTGGCGATCGTCATTTCCGGTAAGTGCACAACGGGAAGTGCGCCAATTGAGACACCCTTCACTGTCGAAATTCGCGCACTGTGCCGGTAAGTGTACTGTCAGCTAAGTGTACTTACAGACAGTGCACTAACGGAAGTGCGCGATTTGAGACACACCATTTGACTTGTAGAGAAAGATTAAATGTCTTTCAAAAAACAGTGCAGGGCTTCTTAAACGTCTTCAGTGTCTGAGCTTCTCCTGAAATCGTTTGTTGCCCAGCTGGGACGAAAACATTCAAAAAGAAATGCAACACGTGCACCTATAAAGTTTCTCTCTCAGAGTTCACTGACTGTGTTTTTCTCCTGCAGGAGGTCCAGCCAAGCCCCACAAGGTCATCAAGAAAACACCTGTCTCCTCTAAAGGAGGCGGAGCCGAGAGCGAAGGCAGTGCCACCGACTTAAAGGTTTTCACTTGAGCATTTGATGTGGCAAACACTGATCACACGTCATGTCGCACTGCTGCTAACTCTTCCTCTGTCTGTCCTCAGAGAGATAAAGAAGGTGGAGACTCCTCTTCTTCGGCCAAACTTCAGCCTGGAGACAAATCAGGATCAGCAGCCAAACCTTCCTCGCTCGACGCTCCTCCCCCTCCCTCCTCCTCTTCCTCTCTGCGCCCTGCGGTAGGTCATGACCTCCAGGTATCTGTGGTTCTGCGCGAATCTCCTTTTTTTCTTTCCTTTTTTCAAAACCGTTTTCATGAAGGGTGGTTCTAGAATTCCCGATGGGCAGAAAAACCTAAAGCGAGACTGAGCTGACTGAGTTTGCCTTGACTTGATGCAGGTGGAGGCCTTCATGAAGCACTTACCCAGAATCCTCCCTCGGAGCTCCGTTCCCGACAAGACCCAGCTCTCTGTTCGCTCCTCCCCGCCGTCCCTGGCGCCCAAAGACACCTCGGTCGTCGGGGGGGCGTCTGGAGGCGGAGGCCCGACCGCCGCCGCCAGCGGTGGTGGGGTGAAGGTCATCGCCATGGCAACATTACCCCAGCAACAGGGCGGGGCGGTTCCGGTGATGATTCTGCCCCAGGGCTGTCTGTCGTATGCCGAGAGGGAAAAGGTTGCCCCGCCCCCACCGCCTCAACCTCCTGCTCCTCCTGCACAGCAGCAGCAACACGCGCCGGTCACCGTTGCCCCGGCGGCGCCCACCTCTGTGGTCCAGAGGGCGCGAGGGAACGCCAACAAGCGCCCCCTGGAGTCAGTGGCGTCGGGCGCGGGCGGCGGCACGGCCGGGGTTTCCACCAGTTCTGTCACCAGCGCTCCTCCGGTGAAACGGAAACGCGGCCGACCGAGAAAACCTCGGCCGGAGGACGCCCTTCCCCCTCCGCCTCCTCCTCCTCCACCACCTCCCCCTGCTGCTCTTCCTCCACAGCCTCCTGCTCCTCCTGCGTCCTCCTCCCACCCTCCTATCATCACCTCCCTCACTGGCGGAGTCATCCAGAAAGCCTCGTCCTCCTCCTCCCAGCAGGTGGTGGAGCTGGTCTTCCAGGACCAGCAGGGTTTGGTTCTGACGGGCCAGCTGCCGGCCGTGTCGGACCCGGGCCACCCGCTGACCGTGGAGCACCGCGGGGTGGTGGTGCAGTGCCAGGCGGGTCAGGCTGCCGAGCCGGACCGCCACGCCAGGCCCCTGCTGCTGCTGCAGAGCACGCCCACGCCCAGCTGGGACCTGGCAGGCTCAGGTCGCACCGCCATGGTGGAGGTCATCCAGAGGGCGCCGAGACCCGGAAACAACAACAATAGCGGCGTAGCCACTGCTGCTCCACCTGCAGCGCACCATCCTCTTCCTCCTCCTCCTCCTCCTCCTCCCGCTCTTCCTCCTCCTGCTCTTCCTCCCCCTAAGCACCATGAGGATCGTGGGGAGGTGGAGATAACGCTGACGCCGGTGGAGCCGCATGCCACTCTGCACATCAGCACCCCACCTTCCTCCTCGTCTTCCTCCTCCTCCTCGTCTGCCGGCTCCTCTGTGTCCACAGCGGTGCAAGTTGAGGTTAAGGTTGAGGAAGAGGAGCCAGCGAAGAGTAGCAGCACCTCCTCTAAGAGAGAAGGACACTAGCCCCGGTCCTCCTCCTCTCCTTCTCTCCTCGTCATTCATTTTCATATTTTTCTGCTCCCCTTGCTCCCGTCTGTCTGACATTAAACTCCCATCCTGCCCTTCTTCGTCGTCACCTACAAGCTTTTAACAAGCTCTTACCTCACCTGACAGCCTCTCTCTCTCTAACTCTCATCCGTTGGTGGAAATCCCAGGTCGGCTGCCGCAGGCGGCCGATCGAGGAGGATAAATGAAGCCAAAACCACTAGTAACTAACCTTCCATCGGCTCCCCTTGCACTTGTAAAGACACTGCCGGGAGCAAACCTCCAGGCAGGTGGCAACCATTTTGCTGTGATTCTTTAAACTGCATGTTTGTCTGTGTTTTGACTGTGGGTGGAAACGAGAATAATGACTCTGGACTCCTGAGGTGGCCGGGCCTGAGGGAATACTCTGCTTCCTCCGCTGCCTTCTGCCTCCCTTCCTCACTTCCCTCCAGCCTCACTTCCCTCCTCTCTTGATTTCTGAAGCGCTGGGGAGTAAAGGTCGGTCAGAGCAGGATATATGATGCCCTGCCTTTTTCTGACCATCAGTGATTTTGCAGAGCAGAATGCAGATAGAAGAAAGGAACGGGAGGGGAAAGTGAAAGGGAAAAGGATGGAAGGAAGACATGTGGAAGCAGGACTGGCAGGAGGGAAGGAGGCGCGTGTTTAGTATTGAGTCAGGCCCCGGACCGAGTTCAGCCTGAAGTCGCTAGAGAGAAGATATTACGGGTCAGAGCCTTGTAAAGGTTCTTTTGTGCTAAAAAAAATTAAAAAAAAAAAAAACCTCTTCTGCAGAGCTGGGCCTCGATTCACCTTCAATTCAAACGGAGGATTCTCAGTCAAATAATACTTCAAAAAAGAAAGAGAGTTTGAGGATGTTTAATTTTATACGACTTTTAAGTGGAGCGGCTGAGAGCGAACGTGGTGTCACGGCAGGCTTGGAGAGTCTGGAAATGTACAGCAAAAGCTTTTTTTTCTACAAGCCTTTAATTGAACAAGGAGGTCTGGAAAAGTATGGAAAGGTTGCAGCGACGTGGAAAAAAAAAAGATTCAGTCAAGAGAATGAATTGGACTTTTGTATTGAATGGGAATCGAAGCGCAGCCCTGCTCTCTTCAAAGAGCTCTTCTGTTCTACACAGCTTTGGTTTGTTGTGTTTTTATTGGTTTTAGTCTGTAGATAGATAGGCGTGTATGCGTGTGTGTCTGTGTATGTGTGTGTGTGTGTGTGTGTGTGTGTGTGTGTGTGTGTTCGAACGGCTTCCCAGAAACGTGGCAGCAGACAGGGGTGGCTGTTCTCCCCAAGGCACTTCTAATTACAAATTGCCCAAAAGTACTACATTAAGTGTTGCGTGAGTTTAAAAAAAAACAAACAAAAAAAACAGAAATTAATTTATTTATTGAGCTACTTTTTTTTTCCTAGGAAGAGTTTTGGCCAATCGGAGTTTTTATCGGACGACAAAACAAAATGTTCAGATCTGCTCGCCAAGGATGAAATCGCCTCGCGTGGTTCCTTCGTCAGAGCTCACCGAGGAGGTGGGAGTCGTCTTTTTGATTTTCTGTAATATTGTTCAAAATCTCAAAGAAACACCAGCTGATCGACAACACAGCTGACTTTTACAGTGTGTGTGCGTGTTTGTGTTTTAAAGGTGCATTCCCCCTTATTCTGCCCGGCGACAGCGGCCGGGCCTGCCAGTGTTTTTTAGACGTGCGATGTTGAATGTTTTGTTTTTTCTCCTTTTACCCCGACATGCTCTCAAAGTGAGAGAGACGCCATCTTGTGATACTGACATTAGCACTTACTGATCCCTGGTTGAGGTAACTCTGCGTTCACGCCGCCGGCAGCTGCGTCATCGTGCCGCCGTCTCGCCGCCGTTAGCGCGTGATTCGCTGCCTGTTGGTGGTGTCATCAGCACGGGGTTTCAGGTAACACACCTGCACAGCGGCAGCTCGGTTTCAGAGGCTGCGATTCCATCCGTGCAGTGTTTAAATTTCAGAACTTGTTTTGTTTTTTCAAATTCAGTTTGACTTTGCAAACCACGATTCAAGTCAACAATTCAATGTATTTTTAAGCAACGTTTTTTTCATAATCATGACTGAATTGATCCAGAGTTTTTCATATTGTTTAGGCCAAGGTCAGAGCCGTTCATTCTATTTCTTTATTTCAGCAGATTGATGCTGCTAAATCGGCAGAATTTGCAATTGCCGGTTGCTTTTGTTTTGCCTGTCATGGCGCTGCATTGTTCTGAGAGAGCACCGATTAGGGAACATCTGTTTGAAGATGGATGCAGCCATTTTTCAAGCCTCGGTTTTTCAGTCATTTGCTCTCGTCGTGTCTCAAACAGAAGCTGTAGAAAACTGTGCGTATTGCATTTTTGTAAGTGAAACCAGATCGTCGCTCAGCCCTACAGGAGATGAACGAACGGACGACGGCTTCTTGATTTGTCGCTCGCCGATGGTTCTCCGTTTGTCGGAGATGAAACTGAGCGCGCGCTGCTGTCGCTGGCGGTGTGAACGCAAAGCAGAGGAAGGAGTGATGAGGAACAGAGGCCAAATCTAGAGACGGGAGAGAAATGAGCGTCTTGGCTTTCGGTCTTTCCACCCGTCTCTCGGCAGAAATCCTGACTCGCGCTGCACAGACTTGAGGCCAAAAACTGAACGTTCTCCAGAGCAGAAACGCTTTTGTATCAGGAAGATAAAACATGCACTTTGTTCAGATATCTGAAATGTTGGCGTACTGTTTCGCCCAAGCAAAGGGTTCAAAAGAATTTAAAATCAGTTTAATTGTTTATACTGTTTTCGATTTTAAACCACATATATGTGAACAGTTTGTTTTTGAGGAAGGGCAAAAAATAAAAATGGTGCGGTGGGTTTCTGTCCGGTTTCCAGGGGCCAAAACTCTTGAGAAGCTTAACCCTTTGAAACCCAGGAGCCCGCGGGTTTAACATAATTATTATTATTTTTTTTAAATCTTAGTGACAACCTTGTGCTTTTCCAGTTTTTGGTTGGTGATTTGCTCATTGCCTTTTCTTTCCCATATTTTTGAAAGAAATCAAATGACTTGGCTCAGGTTTCAAAGGGTTAAACGACCACCGACGTTTCAGTTGAAGCAAACAGACGACAGAAATGTTGAAACCCCCGACAGCGCCGCCTGGAGAGACCGAGGGACAGACCTCAAAGTGTGTGAACATACCGAGGTTTTCCTTCACTGTTGAAAAAAAAAAAAAAAATGGCACCAGCTCAGGCACAAAAAAGTCAAAGCACAAACCGATGAGCCAAGTAGCACTAAAAAGTAGATTTAGCTTCAAATGCCGCAGGATAAGTAGAGCTTCTCATAGACAGCTAGCTTCTGTAGCAGTGACATTTACGCTAGACGATTAGCCGGCTAACCAGCTTCGCGTGCGCCGTTGTGTGTTGCCATGTCCTTTGCACTAACAGGCTCTTCCTGATCACCATTGTAACTGTCTGGATCAGCAGTGTGACATCACCTCACGGCGTCCGCGGTGATAAACGACTGGCACGACCCTCCAGGAAGACAGACCTTCACCGCTTGTCATCGTCGCTTCTTGTGTTTTCTCGGAAAAGGCTCCTTTTTTTTGCCACAGACTCGTTTTCCTTTTGATTTTTCTTGGAATTCCTGTCGATGGACTTCCTTTCTTCTTGGGGCCGCTTCCTGCTCAAGCTCAGTTCTTCCTCTGTTTATTCCATAACGCATCACTTCCTGTTCCTGTGCAGCAGGAAGGAGCTGCCAGACACCGAGGCTTTGGAACAGACAACGCAAGATTGAATTTGCACGTGAGCTGGCCGAAAATGCTGCGGGTTATTGCTTAAAATCTTAGAACCGTTCGTGCAACCCCTAAAATAACCTGAAGAATCCTGCTGCATTGACTTTATCTTCCTTTTCAAAAGCTTGAGAGGAGAATGAATTAAGGCACATAGACCCCGCCGTCTCTTTCGCCGTAGTGACTTATTCACTGTAGTATCATGTAAAAAAACAAAACAAAACAAATTTAAAGAGTAACTAAAGCCCAAACCCAAATGTGGGTGAAGCCTGACCTCTACTGGTGGAGACTTCACACAGATTTGGGTTTGGAAAAAATCAAACAGATTTCCAAAAATATTCTATTTTTCTATCAAAATATTAAAAAATATCATTATTATTATTATTTGGCCTCCTGGAGGACAGTGTATCTTTAGTGGAAAATCAATTGTGAACCAAACTCTCATGGATTATTTCTGGCTCCGCCTCTCGGGCCTAATACACACCACCCTTTCATCCCAGTGGTTGACTTTATCCATGTGAATCTGAATTTGCTTGTGAACAAAGCAGTTTTTGAGCAGACTGTCGCTGCATTATGCCCCGCCCCAGCTTCCTGTTTCAGTCAGAAAGAGGTGAAATCCCTGGAGCGGGACGCCGTTGAAAAGCCGCTTCCCCTGTCGTGACGTGAAACTCACCACTTCCCCAGACAGAATGTCACATTGCTGATCTGCGTTTTATCACCTCTGCCAAACCGCCTCTCGCTCCGCCTGAGGGCGTCTTCATCGCTGGTGCTACAAACCGCAGGGCGCGACCGCCCTCGACATTCTCCATCGTGGAATCGCTGATTTGTACAAACACTCTTTGTCTACACTAGCATATCAAGGTGTTATCACACTGACTGCAGCTGGGTTGTGCTGTGTGTGTGTGTGTGTGTGTGTGTGTGTGTGTGTGTGTGTGTGTGTGTGTGTGTGTCCTCGTTTCCCTCCGTCCTGTGACAATGGGAGGTAAAGATTGGCTAAAGGGACACCGTGACATTTTGACTGTTACAGCAACGCTTGTTGCATCATGGGAAAGTGAGTTTTTAAGAATTTCCCGTCTAGCTAAACGTAGAAAAACAGCTCGTTAGTGTTGCTGGCGTTCCTCAATGAAGTGCGATGGTTTCCCCTGTTTCACTTCCTGTTCTCCTGCTAGTAGTCAGATCAGGTTCATCATCCCTGAGGCGGCCGTGGACGCTCACCTGCCGCTCAGTCTCAGAGCCAAAGGTAATATTTGATTTAGCTCCTAAAAACATCACTAATTTTAACACATGTACCAATGCTGCGTTTGAGACATCCTGGGAACTGTCAGAGGTCCCAGCTGCCGTTAGGAAAAGTGCCCCCAACACCCCCTCCCCCAACAGGACGTCCCGCTGGGGCTCTCAGCAAAATGACATCAAAGCAAGTTCCTGCTACGACAAAAACCTTCTGTCAGGTGAAACCTGTCAACAAACAAACTCTAATATTTTATTTGTTTACTGCATTCTGCCATTTCTTTTTGTGCACCAGCGACTTTTTGTATCTGACAGAAAAATATGTAATGATGCTTTTGGGATATGGCAAGAAATGAACGTGCTAAAAATGGAGCTGTGGAACGCACCCTGGTGCAAACTGGGAGTGCAAACTGGGCACTTCCCAGCTCCCAGGACGTCTCAAACACAGGGGTATATGTGGACGTAAAGCCGGGTATCCTCGGCCTCAAACATATTGGAAAACACCAAAAACAAAACAAAACAAAACAAAACTTGGTTTAAAGTTTCCCCGTTCCTTTAAAGCAGAGCAGACCTCTGGTTGTGTAGTTCCCTTTGCTGGTGTTGCTCTCTTTGCCAAAAGTGTTATTTTATTTTAAGTGCTAGTTTTACCTGATTCTAATTTGAGAGTAGTATAAAGTCACATATTCCTAGGAAAAAAGGTCACAAAAATGCCAATTGTGTGGTCAGCCCAGTAAAACTAATATCAGACTGAGAGTGATTCTGCTTTCAGAAGCTGATGTTGATAGCCTGCCAGTTTATCAGCGGCTGTGTTGAGGAATGCTAGCAATGCTAACGAGTCGTTGTCCAGTGAACTGAAGTGCCAATACAGAAAAACAAAGTTTAAGAAAATGTCTCGGTGTGGCTTTAGCGCTCCCAGCCTCAGCCCTTTTTAAACTGAAGTGAAACAAATGAAAAGTTGCACTGCTGAAAAGCTGAAAAAGAGAAAGACGTCGTCGGCGTATGTGATGGACTTCTGTTATATGCATTGAGAAAATACAACTACAAGTATTTATGATTGATGTATCGTTATGCTTTCTGCTTGCACTCATCTAGGGGCCAACTGAATGGTGTTGGCTTTATTTTTTATTGCTAGAATAAGGTCAAAAATAATCCTACTTTAAATTGTACAACGGAGAGTTTAGCAGTATGGAATAAGAGGGAATCAGAGTCTATTATATAACTGTGGCAGTAAGTGGAAGGCTTTGGAGAGAAGACAGAAGGAGCATTTCAAAGCAACCTTTCACTTTTGTAAAATTAATTGTTAACAGCACGGGGTGTGGGGGGGTTCTGTTTTTTTTCTTTATGGTCTTTACAATTTGACACAGGATACATGCTGCACATTATGATTTAGAAAAAAATGACGTCTAACTGTGCAGAATTATGTTTGCCTCTGTGCCAAAAATCCTCTTAGTGGAGGAATTGTCCTGCTAGATTTTGAACAGTTAAAACGTGCCAGTACAGAAGTCCTGTAATCTAATTTTGGATGGAGAGCTTGTAAAACTGTCTCCTTTGTAATTCCTACAGCAGAAGAAAAATATTCATTTTTCTGCACAAAGCGACAGCCTCGTATGGCGATGTATTGAATTTGAACACATCGTCCTGTCCTAGTTGAGTTTTAGAAGAGGCGACGGGCCGCTCGACTGCGTCAGACCTCCTGAAAACACACGAGAACTGACTGTTAAATTTGTAAAATAAAAGTGAAAAGTTGCTTTTGCTTAATGTTAAAAAAAAAAACAAAAAGCAAAATGTGAGTGAGCCCAGAGTTGTGAACCCACTGCAGGGCCGCGTTACGATTGGAAAGTTTGCAAAAAATTAGAATCAAGGTTGTAGAAATTCACCGCTGTTGATCAATGTGGAGATCGAAAGGGAGTCAGGTTCATGATCGGAGGGTTGGGAGCAACCCAACAAAGCTCCGACTAGCCTGGTCTGACCCAGTTTGGCCTGGTTTGGCCCAGTTTGGTCCGGTCTGGTCCGGTCCAGCCCAGTTTGGCCCGGTCTGGCCCAGTTTGGTCCGGTCTGGTCAGGTCCAGCCCAGTTTGGTCCGGTCTGGCCCAGTTTGGCCCGGTGTGGCCCAGTTTGGTCCGGTCTGGTCAGGTCCAGCCCAGTTTGGCCCGGTCTGGCCCAGTTTGGCCTGGTGTGGCCCTGCAGTGGGACGCGAGGTGTTTGAGTGTGTTGTAGGAAGTGGGAATCTTTCACTGTGGAGCCGTGTTGCTCAAAAAAAAAAAAAAAAGAAAGAAAAGAAAACAGAAACGGGTCAGATAATCAAAGATTTAAGGATCGGGATTCGGGTAGCGGTGCCTTGACCTCGAAGGGCTGGACTCAGTGTTGTGACACGGTGTCCTGTGATGTCACTTCCTGTGTAAGACTGTGCAGATCTGTCCGTGGTGAGTAAAGTCGCTGTGTGTATCACTGTAAACATCAGGAAACCTGGGAGAGCCTCCCTCTGCTGCTAGTGCTCGTGTTTCTCCACATTAACAACTACATTTCCCATCAGCCCCGTTGCTTCCAGGAAGAGCAGCGCCCTCTTCCTCTCAAACTGTGGAAAAATATTCACTGCAACTGCACTAATATCTGTAATAACACAATTTAATTTGCGGATGACGTGTTGATGTTGACATGATACACAAAGCAGATCTGAGTGCGGCTTCATTCACTTTCAGTTCAGCCAGATGAGCACATTGATGCTGAAAACAGATGTTTTTTTCACCAGTCACAAAAACAAACAAAAAAAGGGACGAGAGGGTTTTTAGAAGCCGCGCTGCAACAAACTTCCTGAGGGACAAAGCAGAGGAAGATGATTTTGTCAGTCACACTGAAGCAGGAAGCGTCTGAGTGAGCTGAAAGTGAAGAGGAGGCGCTCGTGTCTGAGTCTGATGGTCGAACACTGCAGATGATGATGATGATGATGATGATGATGATGATGATGATGGTGGTGCTGGTGGCTTACCCTGCTGTGATATTAGTCGTGTCAGCCAGCCGCGGACCCACTCAGTGTCTCCTGTCCACCATTTGCCAAAGCATTTTTATTTTCAGTTTTCCTCTAATAATTGCTCAGATAATTCAGTTTCCAGTGCAGGTATCACTTCACCTTTTGTTTTTCTTGTTTGTAAAAACGTGGGAGACCGCAGACCCCCTGCACTGGCAGATCGTCTCTCGTTAGTATTCCTCGAGCCCAAAGCACACGGCTAATTAAAATGCTCTGGTTGGTTTGTCGTGCACTGTTCACCTTCATGTTGGTGATCAGGTGTCACTCACCTGTGGACAGGAAGTGTGTTTACACCTGGCGGCTCTCAGCTTCAAATAGAAATCAAAGTGAGATCAAACTCAAGTAGAGAGATCTACCAACACTTTCCCAAAAGATGCACAGTCGTGCAGACGTGGCGTGAGCAAACTCCCCAGAATGCATCGTGTTGTGTTGTGGAAACGAGTACGAAAGAAAGAAAGAAACTA
Organism: Myripristis murdjan; assembly: GCF_902150065.1. Classification (NCBI taxonomy): domain Eukaryota; kingdom Metazoa; phylum Chordata; class Actinopteri; order Holocentriformes; family Holocentridae; genus Myripristis; species Myripristis murdjan. The sequence goes on from NC_043990.1 coordinate 1,146,936, forward strand.
TTTTCTCCAAAAAGATCGTTATTGACGTTTATCCACCATTTTTACAGAATCTTAAGCTCGTATGAGAATGTTAAATTGAGCTAGTTACCGCTTTCTGCCACCGGGGGGCGACAAAGTAAAATTACAGTTACACAGTTTGTTTTTATTTTGTTTGTTTGTTTTTTTTTTTCAAACTCCATTTTGTTTCTGATTGGAGATTTGAACGCCAGGTGTAAATAAATGAGGACCTGAGTGGGAACCCGGTGCAGAGCCCTGCACCGCCATTTTGGCTCAAGCCCATGCAAATAAGAGAAAGAGAGTTGTTCTGTTGTTGTGTTTTACTAAATCTCTAAGATGCTTCTTGTTAATTTATCACGATGTGTTTTGTTTTGTTTTGTTTTGTTGATGTCTGTCTTTGCTGGTTTCCTGTACAGCTTGTTGACGTGCAGTTTTTTTCATTATTATTAATATTATTGTTATTATTATTCTTGTTGTTCTGAAGCTTTTTTCTGGATATCTTTGCTTCGGGAGACGGTGCCGGCTTCCTGCATGTTTTTTTTTTTTTTTTTTTAAATCCTCTCTAATGAAAACGTCGCTCCTCGACTGCAGAGGAGCGTCAGACCACATGTCCTGTTCTGTTTTGTTGTTTTGTTTTGTTTTTTGTTTTTGGAAAAGGTTTGCAGTTTTTTTAATGTTTCTGTTTTGTTTTGTTTTGTTTGTTTGAAGCGTTTTGGCCTGAAATCCGCTGGCTTTTGTTTTGCACTTTATTCTCGGTACGATAACAGACATCTCCGTCGGACGGAGAGCGGCGCCGGCGGAAACACCAGTCCACTGCTGGAGGAGCGACAGGGACTGGTGCATCATGGGATGTTGGCGGATAAAAGCGTTGCTACAGTGGAGCCTGCCCGTTGGTTTTCATAACCACCATAATCAGTGAAATGCACCTTTTTTTTCTGTGTCGGCCCTTTCTGTTTTTCTAGCGGCTGTTTGTTTTGTGTTTCTGAGCGTCGGTGTCGGTTTGTGAAGTTTTAATGTTCCGGTTCGTTCTGACAGAAAAAGAAACGACAGCAGCAACAGTCTCAATCTATTTTCCTATCGGACTGAAAATAAATGTTGAATTCACTGGCAGGAAGCCGCTCGGCCTCGACTCTCTTCTCCTCCACTCCCTCACTCACCGGCTGCTCTGACCACCAGGGGGCGCTCTGCTGCAAGACACAGCATGCCCACAACAGCCAACACCACAGATATCATACTACAGACATAACAACAACAACAACAATGACAATAATTATTAGTTGTAGTAGAAGTGATAACAGAAACAACAATAATACCAGTAAACGCTGGAGGGGTTGACAGTCTGAGTCCACAGGGATGCTGCACTGTTGGACTGTCAAATCCTACTGGTACAAAGTAATTAATATATAAATTAACAGTCATTATGATAATACTCATTATTATAAATACATAAATTAATGACTGAGTAAATTAACAAATGCATAAATAATGAATGACTGAATAAATGAATCAAATGAATAGATAAATAAGAAGGCTAACTCCACTGGGAATTTAAAGCACATTTTCAGTCAGTCATTTCTTTCCACACACACACACACACACTCCCTCCCTCAGATGGTGTTTGTTCCGTCTCTCCTCTCAGATGTTCCAGGGTTCGAGGCAGAGATCAGCTGATCAGCTCCAGAAGCTTCTCCTGCTTCCTGCTGCTCTTTCTCTCCTCCAGCAGGTTCACTTCCAGGTGCTCCAGGTGCTTCAGGTGCTCCAGGTGTTCAGTCTCCTGCACCTGAAGCTCCGCCTCCCTGCGTTGTCATATCAACACTGGACCCAATCAGCAGCACATCAGACATTCAGTGCAAATGAACAAGATCAAAACATTTTATAGAAAAGTTTGAGTCTTATGGTGCTTTTCCACCTGTATCGACTCGACTCGACTCGACTCGACTCGGTTTGAGAGCTCTTCCATCAGGTGGTGGTTCCTGGTACCAGGTCCCATTTTAGTGCCGACTCGGCCGGGGCTCCAAGCGAGCTGAGTTGAGCTGAAATGTGACATAAATGCCGTGCAGGCCGCTGATTGGACAGGGAGCGACGACATGAGTGACTCCTTCACGAAAACCAAACCCGGCATTAAAAAAAAAAAAAAAAAAACGGCAGCAGCAGCCGTGCGCATTGATCATCACTGAAGTTGGCAAAGTCGGAAAATGGCGAGCAAACCGGCACCGCGGTCACATGAAGACGTGGAGACTTTTCTGTGCTCGGTGGCCCAAAGAATCCAGAGGGAGCTGGACGGTGCGCCGCCTCGCTGTGACGACTCCACCCACGGCGAGGTGGGACTCGATTATAATGGAAAACCACTGAAACCGAGTCGAGGCGAGTAGAGTCGAGTAGGTCCTAGTGGAAAAGCGCCGTTAGAGTCGAGGCTCAGACGGACAATCCAGCAATTCTAGAAAACACCAGAGAGCCGGACTGCTGGTCGGCCGCAACGCCAGCAGAGCGGCAGAAAAAAATGTGGGAGGAAAATATTTGGATGAACAGAAAAATGAGGAAATAACGGGGAAGCGCAGGCCGCCTGATGCCGGAGCAGCCCGGCGGACCATGGGTCACATGGTCCGGTGGGTCACATGGTCCGGTGAGTCTACAGTCATCGTAAAGCGCTTTGAGCGGTCAGTAGACTAGAAAAGCGCAATAAAAATGCAATCCATTTACCATTTATAGTCCACATGCTGCAGACTGTGGGGAGACTGGCGGTGTAATATGATTTTATGATATGATAAAATAATAAAAAAATAAAATAATAATAAAATAATAAAATGATTGTGATTTAACTAATTCAAAGATGAGCTTCCGAGCCGCGGCTTGTAAAGAGCGAAATAAATGCAGCTGTTTCTTATCAGATTAAAAAATGAATAAAAACTATAAAAAGAAGAAGAAGAAGAGTTTCTGATGGAAACGCAACAGAAAAAGTTTGGATTCAGTCGGAGGGCGTCTGTGACTCCGCCCCTCCTCCTGTTCACACGGAGCAGGACACACACACACACACACACACACACACACACACGAGACACAAGACCAAAAATGACATCACATTTTACATAATATTATATAATATTATATGGGTGTTAACTGTTTTAGTGTGTAACGTGAGGTGAGGCGGCGCTGTGTCGTGGAATTTTCCAAATATTATGACTCGTTGTAAGATACACGGCATTTTATTCTCAATCTCAGCTGAAATAATATCAATAACATAAAGCATGACATTAGACTCTCTGAGTTTTACCGGCTGCATCTCTGACGTCACAGGGAGATCCACTTTTCTTCTTTAAAGTGACGTGAGGTTGTGATGTCATGAAGAGCGTGATGTCATCAGAGGGCGGAGCCGCATGAGGAGCAGACGGGCTGCAGACGGCCTCACACCAACCCGCTCAGAGACATTTAGCTGAGCCACCTGCTGCTTTCTTTATCACTGTGAAGGTAAGGAGCTTTTAATCTGAAAAGGTGGTCCACGCTTGTATTTCCTGTCAGCTGGACGACGGCAGGTAGTTTGTTCAGGTCTTTTCAAACCGGACTAAACTTTTCCAGCTGCGCCGCTTCAGCGCTCTGCTCCTGATGAGGATTTCATCTGAATTCCTGAGCTTTTTAAGGGTTTAGTTCATGTGTTTTCACCAGTCTGTTTATTATAATGTCTTATTTTATTCTGGACTATTATGTATGCTGGACTCTGAGCAAAACAGCTGATTCATGACGCAGTACACGCATGTAGACGTGTGAACATAGAACTGAAATGAATCATTTGGCCCCAGATCAGCCCCATTGTGACGGACAGGTGATCCAGCTGTGAGTCAGCGGCAGACCGACTTCTGATATCAATATCTAGTGTATCAATGTGTGAGCGCCATCTTTTCTTATAAAAGATTCTGGATCTCGGTTACATGCATCCGTGTCAGACGCGCTCCAGCACTATTGTTTTTAAATGACCATGACATCCAAACACTTCTCTGGTTCAAGATATTTATTTCCAAACGAACTGAGACTTCTTACCGCAGCGTGGAGTGACCGACAGATCAAATCTTTTCCATTCCATTAAACAAAACCAAAACACAACGCTTGGCAGCGGTCTAAAACTGTACAGCTGCGTGCCTGAAACCGAGAACCTCCACGGCCCCAACAGCCAACCCTAATATAAGCCAGGTGCTGCAGTCACCTGTCTACAAAGAGGAGGCGGAGCTGAGAATAGGCATCAATAATACACAGCTATGTCAGCTTCTAATAATCAAAATTAGCCATCATTTCATAATTGTTATCAATTCAACTCATAATTCAAACCAGAATATTTCATGTTCATATCTCATAACCAATCATGTAAATAATAACAGTAAACCAGATAAGATAAAATATTAATCAAAATGTAAATCAAGCATTTGGCTCCAACACAATGAATACAACACATGCAGTAGGCAATTATGAGGTACTAGAGAGAGAGAACTTAATCTGTAATATTTATACTACAACATTTATTTTGTGAACTACAGTGAGAACGTGTCAGACATTATAACAATAATAATAATAAGAAGAAAGTTTATTCATAAGATAAACCCCTTGAGTTGTTGCGACTCTTTTGAGGGGGAAAGAAAATAAAAATGATAATGTACTTCGTGTGTTCAGCTAATGTGTGTGTGTGTGTGTGTGTATGTGTGTGTGTGTGTGTGTGTTATGCGTCACATAATAACAAAAAGTGTGTTTACATGTATATTACAAATAAGGAACATTTGGAAAAACAACAGCTCAATAGACAGAGGTCGCTAGAATCACAACTTCTAATATAAACTGCTCACAGAAAAGACAGGAGAGTGATAAGAAAAGAAAAGCACACGATTCAAACATCTCGTATCATCATCATCATCAGCATCATCATCATCAGCATCATCATCGTCAATGTTGTACTTTGACAGAGCATGTCACTGCAAAAAGTCAAAATCTTACCAAGATTATTTGTCTTATTTCAAGTAAAAATGTCTTATTTCTAGTCAAAATATCTCATTACACTTAAAATAAGACATGATCACCTCAGAAATAACTTGTTTTTAGACAATTTTAACTTGTTTCAAGTGAAAATTTACTTGAAACAAGTTAAAATTTGCTTGAAACAAGAAACAAATTCTGCCAATGGAACAAGCAAATTTTTACTTGTTCACTTGTGTCACAAGTAAAAATTTGCTAAAATTGTCTAATTGTCTAAAAATTGTCTAAAAACAAGTTATTTCTGAGGTGATCATGTCTCATTTTAAGTGTAATGAGATATTTTGACTAGAAATAAGACATTTTTACTTGAAATAAGACAAATAATCTTGGTAAGATTTTGACTTTTTGCAGTGTAAAGATCCACTTGAAATGCACTGCAATCACCAAACGACAACGGAAACACACCGCTGAACGTCAGCATTCAGACGGTCACTGAAACCTAACTTTGGCAAGTCTTGTTATCGGACCATCACAGACCTGGCATCTCTCAAAAAAGCATCTGCATGTCAGATGTCTACAATTTGCAACCCAATCCTTTAACATATTGCAAGAACTGCATTTTAAGCTAAAGGTCTCAGGCATGAGAATCTCTGTGACCTTCTCAGATGTGAAGGCGGCCCTGCACACTCCGCACTGCCGTGTCAGCTGATCCACACAACCGGAACAGGACACGTGTCCGCAGGGGAGGCGCAGGGTGGCGGTCTCAGCACAGCGGCAGCATCGGAAAGGCTGCTCGTTTTCAGCTTCGGGATCGTCGATGATCAGCGGCTCCCAATCTCTGTTTACTGCGAGACGAAAACACAGCGTTAGAAATTCAGCACCCGAACGCTATAGAGCCCTTTCCAGCCCACGTCATCACAGGACGCGGGCGCATTGTTGACCCAAAACAACCGAAGACACAACGAGTAGCAGACGTAGATTTCTGTTTTTTAGTTTATAGTTTTTAGAGTTATAGTTTTATTTTAAACAATCTCAACTTGCCAAGCTGTTGCGTGTACGGGTGTATGAATCGGAGTTAGAAGGAATTCAAACTTTATGCAATTCCAAGAGGAAACAGGCCTTTTCAAAAACACAGAAGGAGCCTGTGGTTGCAAGCCATTAAACGAACCGACTGCACCGAGGACTTCATCAGGAATGCTCACGTTTGCGGTGCTCATTTCATATCTGGGAAGTTATCGTGGCCATCTGGTTTAGCCTAACCTGGATGTCTTGAAATGTAGAGTAAGGTAACTAAGTTCGGGAATTGTCGAGTAATGGCTAGGCCTGTTTCCTCTTGGAATTGCATAAAGTTTGAATTCCTTCGAACTCCGATTTCTGCACCCGTACACGCGACAGCTTGGCATGTTGAGATTGTTTAAAATAAAACTATAACTCTAAAAACTATAAACTAAAAAACAGAAATATACGTCTGCTACTCGTTGTGTCTTCGGTTGTTTTGGGTCAACAATGCGCCCGCGTCCTGTGATGACGTGGGCTGGAAGGGGGTCTATAGCGGAACCGTGCAGATGTGAGCAAAACGATTCAGATAGTAGCTTACCGATTGTCACTTCTGTGAACTTTAACTGAGAAACGGGTTTCTCTCCCACGTCCTCCCCGCGATTGTTCACACAAACGGCGTTATCTACAAAGCGGCCGTCAGCTTTGATGACATCAGCAATTTTAGCCGTCTCGTCCTGGTAATGCAGTGCGGCCGGTATGTACTGCCCCTGTATGGGCTCTCCATCTGCACCCTTTTTGAGTAAAGTGTACGGCGGGTATCTGAAAACCCCCGCTTTCGTTTTAACTGTCAGATGTCTCACGCTTCTGTAGAGGATGGTTTCACCGGGGTTTTCAAATGTTTCATCGTGAGGTATGGTGTTTATTCTGACTAAAGGCATGCCGTGATCCAAGAGTGCCTCACACTGAGCTTTTGCTGAGACGGACAGGTCGGGGGTCCACACGCAAGAGCAGGTTCGGCCGCACTCTTTTATGAGCTCGTATATCGTCAGCGGTTCAGTACAGCGGACTGACAGCATTTCACGTGTCCCGTCCACCAGCACTGTGACATCGTGAGGTCTCTGTAGAAAAAATAAAACAACCGATATTAGATTAAACGACAGTAAGACAGCGAATCACTTAATAAGTACAGTGCAGACTAGCAAGACTCTTACGTGTTCAGAGAGCATTTTCACAGATGTATCCACGTCGCCGATCTGAGGTTCCTTGGATAGGGTCCAACCGCTGTGTTGTAAGTTTCCACAGATAGCACTGACGTGGTTGTAAAAGCTGAGTCCGGGTGTCACGTCTGTGTGCAGGACGCTGTACCTGTTCTTGTGGTGAGATCTGTCATAGGGGTCCAACAAAACCACAAACTTTTCAAGGTGCATCTTCTTGATGGATCGTGGCGCCCAAAAAAACTTCATTACATGCTCTAGCTTGTCTAAATAACTTTGAACGTGCACAGACTCTAATGCTACACATATGAGTGTAATGTGCTGGTCGCAGAATTTCCCTCTGCACATCCACCATTTGACCGCATGCTCCGTGTTTAAGTTGGCATGTGGTAATGGGGCACTGCACCATCTCACGATCACTGTCAGGTACTCCATCGGGGCGAAGCTGGATCGGAGGTTGCCTGAAACTCGTAGCAGAGCTGATGGTCTGATGGAGAGAGAGAGGGAGAGAGTGATTTTTTTGTTTGTTTTTACAGAACAATTTATGCACGTCTTTATTACACAGGAATTTCCTACACAACATATATCTTAAGTGAATGGAGTTCTACTACACAGTTTTTACTGCAGTAACACCAGTTGAGCCCCTCCAGCAGATGGCACAGCACACACACACACACACACACACACACAGACCACTGTACCTGAGCACAGACTCAGAGACTGTGAGCAGATCCAGACTGAGGGACACAGTCTGGATCTGGAAACACACCTGGACTCCCAGGGAGGACAGACAGAAGCTCCTCTGTACCGTCCGCTGTTGCTCTTTTAAATGCCAGGAGGAAAAGGTAGGCTAGATGCAAAATAGTCTCCCAAATTCTCTCTCAAATTCAAGTGACCATTTAATTATTTTTATTTTATTTTATTCTATTCTATTCTATTCTATTCTATTTTATTTTATTTTATTTTATTTTATTTTATTTTTATTTTATTTATTATCTATTATTATTACTTTTTTTTCTTCTTCTTCTCTATATGTCATGCATGTTTGTATTTTTTGTTGTGTGTGCTCCCTTTGTTGTTGCAAAACTAATTGCCCCATTGGGGACAAATAAAGATATATTGATTGATTGATTGATTGATTGATTGATTGATTGATTGACTCTGCTCGCTGTGCTCACAGGGACAGGTAGAGACTGAGCAACACTTTTTACTCCACTGTGACAAATACAGACTGATTAGACAAATGTTCTACCCCAAATTTAAAACCAAATATAAAGAATTTGAGACACTTCCAGATGGAGACAAACTAAAATCTGTTTTAGGCGAGAAAGCAAAGTGCTGCACACGAGCAGCCGAGGATGTGGCCTCCTGCCACAGAAACAGCTCACAGGAGGAAACCAGCTCTCCTTCCCTGTAAATATGGAATGAGAATGAGAAGCTGGGATCTAAATGGTTCTGTTGTGCCTCCGTGTTCCTGTGGCCTGGTGACTGAAAATGTTTAAATTGTTAAGCTGTTTATATCTGTGTTGTTATCGTGTACGTTGTATCATTAGCCAATTATCCATTTGTTTGTTTTTTATTTTTACTAATATTATTGTCATTATCACTATTTGCTTTGGCAATATAAGCACTGCCTTGTCATGCCAATAAAGCTATTTAAATTGAAAATTGAGAGAGAGAGAGAGAGAGACAGTAACAGTGGTCCCTCTCCAGCAGATGGCGCCATAGGTTAGCTTGAACAGCATATATGCCCAGAGCCGGCCCCGTGTGACTGAGTGAATGAGCGATAATGAGACAGCGAAAGCGACAAGGCAATAAATTCCCTGACAGAAAAGGCACGCAGGGCGTACTATAACATCAAATGTTCACTAAATAAATTCAATCCCCAAATTAAAATTTGGCTAAAACTATTTAACAGTGTAATCCAACCCATCCTTATGTATGGAAGTGAAGTGTGGGGCCCTCTAATTACCCAGAGGCACAGCTCATGGGACACGACACCCACAGAAAAATTCAACCGTCAATTCTGCAAGGAAATCCTCAAGGTCCACAGAAACTGTCCAAACCCTGCATGTAGAGCAGAGCTGGGACATGTCCCTCTTTCTCTCCACATGAGCCAGAGGTCAGTTAAGTTCCAGGTTCACTCAGCACAAGCTGATCCTGATTCCTATCACCACAGAGCCTTTATCAATAACCTCCTCTGCCCAGAGACAAACATCAGAGAAACCTGCCACCTCAAACTCCAAGACCTCCGTCATCTCTCCAAAACACACTGGATGTCTATAGACAAGGAAAACAAAACTAATGACATCAACAACTGGAAAAACGAAATGAAATCCACCAACAAATTGGAATGTTATCACTCACTGAACAGAGAATAGGCTACTCTCTAGCAAATGACCTAGAACAGATATTTAAACAGTGAATTAAAAGGTTACTATATACAGTTCATGTTCTGGCTTTTATTCCTTATATTCCTTATTAGGGCATATCAAATCAGATAACTTGTAGCCTGATTGACTTTTTTTTTCTTGTCTTTGTGTGTGTAATCAACTTGTGAATTTTTATAGTGATATCTGACAGTAAAATGTTGAACCCCTTTCCCCTGTGTGTTAAAGGCTGTTTTTTGGTATTATATGGTCATATAGAGGTGATTTTCCAAACTTTCCACCAATGGGATTACTTGGGATTTTTTCCCCTCACTCAGGACAAACTGAGGATACAGAATCAGTTGAGTTTGCCTCTCTTGCAGTTTGTCCCAGGTTGACCTCAATTTCAGGCATCAGGACCGCCCGCATACAACCCACACCAACCAAGTTATAGCCAAAGTTTACAGAAACAAAACTACATCAACCATTGGACATCTATCACAAAAACTCAGAGCAAACTTCAATTCTATTTGACTCTAAACAGACAGTAGGCCACTCAACAGCAGATTATCCGAACACCGTAACACAGACTGAGGAGCGTCTGTGTCCGCTCCTCTTTGAGAGAGAGAGAGAGAGAGAGAGAGAGAGCGCAGACTGTAGGCTATATAAAAAATAAATGATCGTCACCGAGAGAGCACAAAAACATCATAACGTTTTTTTTAAAAAGACTTCTAGGAAAGTTCACCACACAGTAGGTTATAAGCAGACACCGATCTATGCCACTCCTTGAAACTCAAATCGAAACTCAAGTCCACATCATGCGTGTGGAGAAATTACATTTTTCAACGTTCAGTTGGCAGCCACAAGCCGGCATTCTATTAGGCCAGACAAAAATCATTTCTGGGTTCCGGTTCCCGACCGATTGTCCCATTTACCCCCGCTAAATAAAATTAAAAAATTAAAGAAAATAAACTACTTATTCATGCCCTTAAATGACAAGGGACTGGAACCCAATGTATTATTATTATTATTATTGTTGTTGTTGTTATTATTATTATTATTATTATTATTATTATTATTATTATTATTTTATTTATTTATTTTTTTTTGCCTTACCACTGGCGAGACACACACACAATGCTGCACAAAGATACTGCTGGTAATGCTTGTCTTACCTCAGTAGAAGAAAAGTGTGGTTCCGGTTCAGCTGGATCCGTCTGATGCTCCTATGAGGGACGGGAGTTTGCAGTGAAGATTTAGAAAAGAACTGTGGTCTCATTTATAGGCGATAAGACACGCTCCGCCCACAAGCGCCTGTCTTAGCCTATCAGATTCTTGAGAATTTGGATAAATCATGTCCCACTAAGAAAAATGCTATTTCTGTTGGAAATTTACAACATTTTAATGAATAAAAAGAATCAAGGGCATAATCAGGGGGTCCTTTGCACATTTATAAGGTTCTTTTATAGATTTATTTTAAATTTTTATTAATTTAGTGATTATATGTTGGCCCATAGCCTACAAAATCAGTTGTCCTCGGATAGAAGATAGTCATTTCAACTTGATTAAAACAACAAATATTGATAATTTCATTGAATAATATATTTACCACTTGAAAGAGTACATCATAATATGTATTAACCCCCTGAACCCCAAACCCGCCGGCGGGATAGAAAGACATGTATTTTTTTTTTTTTTTTTAAATCGCCAAAATTCAATCGTTTATCATAGCTGGAAGCTTTAAAAACCTATTTTTTCGTGGGAATTTGAATTGTCGGACGGTCCCTGAATGCAACATGTCCGACTTCCGTTTAGCGGTAGGAAAAAAGGACGAAACTAAGCCTAAAAAATGATTTTTTCATCCAAATCATTTTATTTTACATGCTTCATTCAACAATTCGTCAAAAAAATAGTCGTTTACTCAATCCAGGTCCAGGTCTTCAGTGGATCTGAGACATCCTGATAGATTCAGGTGAGTCCAACAGTCGCATGATAAAAATTCATTAAATTTCAGTTTGCAGGCAGCAGCAGTAACATGGAAGGGCACAATGTCGTAAAAACGCCTAAGTTTATACAGGTTGGAAAAATGTTAATATTTCAGGAAATAAATCATGTGTACAATATGTTTCTTTGGTGCTGTTGAGTTATTAAAGTAATAGTCTCTTTAATATAAAATATGTTTTTCAAATAATAATAATAAAAAAAAAACACGGTTTTGACAAAAACAAAGAAGCCTAATAACTGGAAAAACGCCTGTTTTATGAAAAGAATGCAAACCACATTGCTGAACAGCCAAGACGTTGGCCTACAATGATATACCTTCAGATTCTGTCATTTAACTCACTTTTTTTTTTTCCAAAATTAAAACCTGTTTTATCCAAATTCCCAAGAATTCATTCATTCATTCATTCAGTATTATTTATTCCTTTCATGAAAATGCACAATAATAAAATTAGTACAAAAAAAAATCACAGCACATATTTCAAATTGATGCTTTCCATGATTAGAAAGGAGCAGAGAGAAGAATATAATTCTTATTTTTTGGCTGCCCCTTACTTGAACAGAAATCCTAGATGGGCCGTCGTCTCCAGTTACCCTTTTCTCATCATCGACTGCACCTTGATTACAACAACTGAAAGCAAAATAACCCATTAAGTAAAAATAAGTCAAATTAAGTATAATATAATAATATTCTCATTGTGTTACAATCCAAAACATACTTAGCTTTATTCAAACTGAAAATATTCTTAGACACCTTTGTTTTAACATATGATATATGAGATTTCCAAGTCAAATTTTCATCTATTATGACCCCTAAAAACCTAAACTCAGATACTTTCTCAATGTTAACTCCATCAATAGATAATGTGACATCATCCTTTCTTTTATTAGCAAAAACCATAAACTTAGTTTTTTTTTTTTTCAAATTTAATGATAAGTTATTTTCATCAAACCAAGATTTATGTTTAACCATTTCATTTTCAATGTTTTCCGATAAAGTTTTTATATTATCTCCAGAGCAGAAGAACTTTGTGTCGTCTGTGAACAAAACAAACTGCAATAACTTTGAGACTTTACAAATGTCCTTAATATATAAAATAAAAAGTTTAGGCCCCAAAACCGAACCTTACAGGAATCAGTGGTGTCTGACTTCATTTGACATGAGAGACAGACTAAGGGGAAAAAAAACTTCTGGAAACTTTTTCTTGCTTTATTTCTTGATGTGAGAGATGCTTCAGTGACCACCAAGAGCCCTTCCTAGCCTCCTCCCCTCAAATGCCTCCTGTCACCTCGGCTCTCCTGCTGTCACATCATTGGCACTGAAGTGTGAGTGCTGAGGCTGCTGTGACCCCCCCTGCTTTCCCTGCAATGCTTAGATTAGATTAGATTAGATTCAACTTTATTGTCATTGCACATGTCACAAGTACAGAGCAACGGAATGCAGTTAGCATCCAACCAGAAGTGCTTAGCAGTGAATTGAATACAAATTTACAGTATATACACATTATATGTTAAACATATTACGGTATGTATATATATACACACAGGCCAAATTACTAAATAACTATTACCATAAAGTGGAGGTATGAAATGAATAATGTACATTGCAGTCAATGGCAACTACAATGGCAATAAAAAAAGGCCATTAATTATTTTATTATTATCTCACGATGTGCGAGAAATATGAAATGACAAGTTTGTTGGCTGTGATCTGTCTGCTGAGTGATAACGGCCTGATGGAAATTAAATTAGACAATTCTTAATTTTTACAAATGAATTTCGTTAAAGGGAGTTTTAAAAGTCATGCTCCATGCCCTGGATGCTGTGTCCTAAATCATTTTATGTTGCCCGACCGATGCTCTGAGGTGACTGTATTTTTTTCATGCTGCTAAATAATATTGTGCACACATTTCAGGTTGACTGTCAGCCTGGCTCTTTTTCAGCACATTCACATGTTGATTTCACACTTTGATCTTGATGTTATCAGTGAAAGGACAGTGCATCACAGCAGGAGGTGCAGCCGAGACGCAGACACCCCTTTTCCACCGGGGCTGGTTCGGAGCCAGTGCCTGACTTAGCAGCAGTTTTTTGGTTTTCCACCGCCCAAGCAGGGGCTAAACTGGTTCCAAACCGGTTCCAAGCAAGCACCAACGGCGGGTAGGGGCTAAACAGGAGCCAGAGAAAAATTTGACTTTCTTTCATTTTAACCAAATACCAAATATTTCACTAAATGTCGTCCTGGTAGCCTGGAAATGACAGAATAAGAGAAGAAGAGATCATGAGCACAAAACTGAGCATAGTGATTTAAATGGAGCCATGCAACAGCATCAGAAAGTCTAAACACACTGCAAAACTCCAAATCTTGCCAAGATTATTTGTCTTATTTCAAGTAAAAAATGTCTTATTTCTAGTCAAAATATCTCATTACACTTAAAATAAGACATGAAAAACATGAAAATTCACTTGAAATAAGTGAAAATTAGCTTGAAACAATAAACAAATTTTGCCAATGAAACAAGCAAATTTTCCCTTGTTTCAAGGAAAGTGACAGTTGTCTAAAAACAATTTACTTCTAAGGTGATCATGTCTTATTTTAAGTGTAATGAGATATTTTGACTTGAAATAACAAATAACCTTGGTAAGATTTGGAGTTTTTGCAGTGCAGGTCATAAAAGCCAACCTGACGCACACCAGCCACACTGAGATAACACATACCCCCCACTCCCGGGAATGAACCATTCAAATTTATGGTACCCCCCCCTCCCCTCCCTAAAATGTTAGGTGAATTTGCAGTAAACATTCTCTGCTAACTCCCTGCCCTGGATGCTGTGTCCTAAATCATTTTATGAAATGCCCGACCGATGCTCTGAGGTGACTATATTTTTTTCTTGCTGCATATGATCTCTGTAAGATGTGATCAGCTGCATTCACAAACTTCAGACTTTTCTATCAAACTAAACTAGACGGGTCATCCTGTGTTCAAAACCAAACAATGTGTTCAGATCATGTACAGAGCAAGATAAAAAAAAAAAAAATACAGTCACCTCAGAGCATTGGTCAGGCACTACATCAAATAATTTAGGACACAGCATCTGGGGTGTGTAGTTAACAGAAAATGTCTATTGTAAATGCATTTAGCAGAATAATATTACAGTCAAAGCGATATCTAGACTACATTCAGCACTTTCACAACAAAAAATTAAACTAAATGGAAAGCACATTACTGCACAATCAAAGTCACTGAGATTCATTCTCCAACAACAATATTTCCCTCCAACAACTCAACTTCTGCCCAAATGAGTAGATTCCTTCAGTCAGCTCTACTGTACTATAACACAGCTGACAGCAGAATACAAAATACAGCTGTCAGTTTGAACAAGGTTCTCCTGTGAGCTACACATTCAAATGTGAACTTACAGTGAAGAACTGCATCCAAACTCAAAGATTTTGAAGTGAAATTTTACTGTATTTATGGAAAAACTGAAATACTGTAATTCACATTCAGTATATATACAGAAATACAGAATACAATTTATAGGCCCTTTTTTGTAGGTGCATCCTGATTGATTGGTGAATGGTGATTTGTGGAAAGGGTAGTGATGCAGGTGCACTAGTGATCTCACAGTGATGCAGGTCATTTCTACCAGCTGTGAGCAGATGTTTTGCTTTTGACCTCCACAGTGAAGTCAGTGGAGTCAGGGCCATGGAAATGACACATGTGAGAAGTGAAAAATGTGTGAATCCAATGAAAAGGTATGAACACATTTGCAAAAGAAAACTTCTGCTGTGGTTTGGAGGTGAAGATGACGACAAAGTGGATCCAGTTTCATTGCTACTGGAAAGCGATTGAAAAAAAAAAAAAACTGTAGGCCTAATAGGCCTACAAGCCGAGTCAAAAAAAAAAGGCGAGCGCGCTCTGCTGTCTCGTCTGGTCGCCCTGCTAACAGACGAAAAGATCCACAGCTCCCACCGGCGCGGAAAGTGGGGGTGCTGATGGTGCTGTTGCACCCCTGCTTTTTCTGCAATGGCCATAAAATTAAAAATAAAAAAAAAGGCTATTAATTGTTTTCGCTTCCTGCTTTCTTACAGTGCAGATGCTTTTCTGCTTGCTCTCGCCTCTGCTTACATTTTTCTACTGATATTCTTGTTGTTGTTTTTTTCCATGATAAAATATGGGCAGCAGCTCCTGAATACTTTAAATCACTGGGACTGAAAAAACTTTTTCTAGATATAGCAGGCTATTAGTTATATTTTAACATTTTTATAACCTCCTCAATAAGATAAGATAAGATAAGATATTCCTTTATTAGTCCCACGGTGGGGAAATTTCACGCATCACAGCAGCAAAGTGGATAGCAAGATACGAAGCACAATTTACACAATAAACAGTATATACAGATAACACTACCAAAGAGCAATATAAACACTGTAAACAAGGAATGAGCAATATAAACACTGTAAACAAGGAATGAGCAATATAAACACTGTAAACAAGGAATGAGCAATATAAGGGCGTTAAGGTGCTGGGAGAATGTTTGGGAGATCAGTTTATCAAGTCTCTTCCTGTCAGCCGTTGAGATGCTGCTCCCCCAGCAGACCACTCCATAAAAGATGGCTGATGCCACCACGGTGTCATAAAAGGTCTTCAGGAGTGCCCCCTGCACTCCAAAAGACCTCAGTCTCCTGAGCAGATAGAGTCTGCTCTGGCCTTTCTTATAAAGTGCAGTTGTGTTGTGGCTCCAGTCCAGTTTATTGTTCAGGTGAACACCCAGGTATTTATAAGATGTCACCATCTCAATATCTGTTCCCTTGATGTTCACCGGTGTCGGGGGGCAGAGTGCTCGTCTGCGGAAATCCACCACCAGTTCTTTGGTTTTCCCCGCGTTGATCTGGAGGCAGTTCCGCTGGCACCAGTCCACAAAGTCCTGCGTCAGTTCTCTGTACTCTCCGTCGCCCCCCTCTGTGATGAGGCTGACGATTGCAGAGTCATCAGAGAACTTCTGCAGGTGACAGGTGG
Organism: Myripristis murdjan; assembly: GCF_902150065.1. Classification (NCBI taxonomy): domain Eukaryota; kingdom Metazoa; phylum Chordata; class Actinopteri; order Holocentriformes; family Holocentridae; genus Myripristis; species Myripristis murdjan. Next base: position 1,163,486 of record NC_043990.1, read on the forward strand.
GTGTGTTGTATGAGAAGTCTGCAGTATAGAGGGTGAAGAGGAACGGAGCCAGGACCGTTCCCTGCGGGGCCCCCGTGCTGCAGACTACGGTGTCGGACACACAGTCCCGGGTCCTCACATACTGTGGACGGTTGGTGAGATAGTCCAGAATCCAGTGTGTGAGGTGGTGGTCCACCCCGGTGTGCTCCAGCTTGTCTCTCAGAAGTACAGGCTGTATGGTATTAAAAGCACTGGAGAAGTCAAAAAACATGACTCTCACAGTGCTCCCAGGTTCCTCCAGGTGAGAGAGAGCTCGGTGTTGGAGGAAGATCACAGCGTCATCCACCCCAATGCCAGGCTGGTAGGCAAACTGAAGTGGATCCAGTGATGGTCCCACCAGGGGGCGGAGATGAACAAGGACCAGCCGCTCCAGGGTCTTCATCAGGTGGGATGTTAGCGCCACCGGCCTGTAGCTGTTGAGATCCTTGGGGTGCGGAGTCTTGGGCACAGGTACCACGCAGGATGTTTTCCACAGCTGTGGCACTCTCCTCAGCTTCAGGCTCAGGTTGAACATGTGCTCAACAATCCCGCACAGCTGATCTGTGCAGGACTTGAGGAGTCTGGAGCTGATGCCGTCTGGACCTGCAGCCTTTCTTGCCTTGATCCTCCGGAGCTGGTTTCTCACCTGGGTCGTTGTGAGAGACAGGTTGGAGCAGGGGGGCTCTGTGCTGGAGGGTGTGAGTGGGGGGGTTGGGTTGATGAGGTGAGAAGTGGGGGGTGGCTGTGAGCTGAGTGTTGTAGAGGGGGAGGGGGAGGGGGAGGAATTTGGGCAGTTAACACAATGCGATGTGAGTGAGGCCTACTAGCAGCACAAGCCTGTACTGCAGCTAAAGCTACTAGCAGCAACATGCCTCCCTTCTCCACAGATGATTACCACAAACTTTTATAGAAGATTACAGTGCTGGAAAACAAAATTCCCCCTCCTCCCTAACTGATATGTGCTGGGTCCAGGCTGCAAGGCTAATGACACTCGTATCTCCTCCCAGGAAAAGCCGGGGCCCAGTGTGCCGGGAGCCAAATTACTGTCTTGATAGTGTAGGATCCAGGTTTTCTAAGTCTGGAGCCCCCACCAACAAGGGGCATACCTGCCGTTTGACCGGAAGCTGACCGCGCCTGGACGGCCATCTCTGCCTGCCTGAGAGTAGTAAATGCAGCCCGTTTACAACCTTAGTGACCACATAGCAGAACACCGGAATAAACACTGGCCCCTACCACCGAGAGGCCCCGATGTCCCGCTCTGCACCATCAAAGGTCTTAACATCTCCTTGGATTAACCAACCCTTAATTTATAGGTACAAGAGGTCAAAGAGGCACATTCCTAAACCTTGCATCCTCTCCTGATAAGGGGAGGAAAGACCCCCACCTACACCTACACTCACTCACACACACACACACACACACACACACACACACACACAAAGGACATCGTGAATCCCTCAGGAGCTTTGTTGCATCCTAAAAAGGTGGACTTTATCTTTCTAAATGGACTGTGCAGCTACATGAGTAACCAAACGTTCAGCAAATCAGTCACAAGGGTCAGGCTTGTTGGAGCAGCCTAAGTTACATCTTCATGAATGAACTGGTAGATGTGGATGCGACCGTGTTGTGATTTTGTATGTCATGTTTGGTATCATTGTGCTACTCAGGATAAGGTGAAGTCAGTTTTTAGGTCTTCTCCAAAATTCCTCTTACAGGTTGGATGATATGAAAACCTGTTAGAGGAATACTTTCATCCCAGGGCAATTCATTCAGACTCTGGTGCGGTCTTTTAAACTTTTCTTGGCTTACGCGCCGCATGTCCAAATTGGCGATAGAAACAGTCAGGGCTCACTCTCTGGGTACACACTGGTTCATTTTGCACTGATGCGAGATCTGTTTTGTGCCATATTTTAGCCACTGTCTGTTTTTACCCATCTCATGTTTCCTTACCATTTTGTCCATTTACTATGCCTCATTGTTTGTTTGTCTGTTTGTTTGTGTTGTCTGCTGTAACCATGTATATATTTCACCTATCGTAGCATGTTCTGTATAATCAGTAGTTGTAGTAATAAAGTGTGTTTAAATTCACGTCCGTTGTTGAGTGGTTTTGTGAGTGGAATTCTAGATCCCTAATCGGAAAAGATCTTGCTGCCCTTTTGTTGTATTTATGATTATTTCCACGTATAGGCTATCATCTCTAAGGGTGTAATATTCTCGATATAGACTATTTTTCTGCTTGATCACCAGAAACGTAGTTCAATCGGTCGTTGTTACATCTCTCCTTCGGCCAAGTTGCCGTAATAAACTAATCATCACTCTCAAGGTGGTGAATAGTTTATTATAATTTCCCCATTATTTATGATAGTCTATCCAAGCGAGTAATCCTACAGTTATTGGTGGAGAATGCAGAGCTAAATCCTACACACCTCAAATCCAAATCTTTTCTTTAGTATTTCTGCAGCTGGATAATAGCCGTTTATAATTTTGAATTGTAACTCTTTTGCTTTTGGGGTTGTTAGCTCCCGATTCTTTTGTTGAAAGCCCAAGAACAGACCGGAGTCAGTCTTCAATTTTCTGATGCAATATTTAATATGGTCACATATAAAGCAAGGCAGCGCTGGTCTCAGTGTGACAGAGCTCCCGCAGGATCTCAGTCAGAAAGAGCCCCGATATCAGGAAATGATACACATTTATGTTCTTGGGCTGGGCCTGCCCCGTACAGAGGTTGGACTTTTAGATGCAACCGAGAATAATTGGCCAGTTACCCGGACATGGACAGGCCAACCACTGTCCATGCCTTGTTTCTGGAATGTGTGATGCTATGTGTGTGAATGTTGACTGGGCATGTATCTAATGCAACAGACCTAAATAACAAGATAGAGAAAATACATCTGTCTCCTGCTGTGTCTGTCCTCTGCTTAGCAGCCAAGCTGCCCTGAACTATGTAATACATTAGATAATGCAAGAAACACTGAACTTTGAGATACATTGGATAATGTAAGAGACATCGAACTATAAGGCCAATTGTAACAGGGTGATTGGCTCTTTTAAATATTTAATATACTTGTTTGAGACTTTTAAATTACTTTCACTTGTTTTAATGTTTATAGCTTTTTCATGGTCATGAAAAAAATATCCTTTAAACATACTCTGTATTACTTTAATATTGCACTTCTTATCACTAATTTTAATTCGTCCAATTTTAATGTCTGGTAATTTTATCTTTATTTTTGAATGTAAGAGTGTGTTTCGAATTAACTGAATTAGGGGAACTGGTATTGCTTTACACAATTTATTATATTCTCTGTAAGAACATTGCATATTAAATTTGTTTTTCATTGATTATTATGTTTTATTGATTGTTTTTATTGTCCTTTTGTACGGTGACCTTGAGTGTCCTGAAAGGCGCCTTTAAATAAAATCTATTATTATTATTATTATTATATTAAATTTTTCATTAAATGAATCTAATGTCCTGTATGAACCATGGTTATCCAACAGGTCAGCTACAAATATTATTTTCTTATCATACCAACTCTGCTTGAATAAAGTTTTCCTATTTACTGTGATTGTTCTGTTGTTCCATAAGGTGGAGCCATGTGGACTAAAATTGTGGGCAAATAACATTTTCCAGTAGTGTAAAACTTGCTTATGAAATTCAGATAATTTAACAAGCAGTTTTGTGATTTCATAGTCACATTTTAACAAAAAATCAAGTCCTCCTATTTTTTTGGAATATATTTTTTGGGGATGTGAAACCATACTGATTCACTTTGTGACAGAAAGGCTTTTATCCAATTTATTCTGAACATTCCCACCATCGATTCAAAGTCTAACGTTTTTAATCCTCCCTTGTTGTTATCTTTAACCAGTTGTGTTTTTTTGATGTACTGTAATGTGTTTTGTTTCTCCATATGAAATTGTATATTATAGAATTAGCTTTTTTAACATTTTGAGGAGCAACATATAAAGATTGACATGGATAAACCAGCTTTGAAATGCCCTCGGCTTTTGACAATATATTTCGACCAAAAATGGTAAGATCTCTCCTTAGCCACTGATTTAGAGGTTGTTTTTTTTTTTTTCATTTTTTCTAGTTTTTCATGAAAATTGTTACTTTCCCTTAATTTGACATCCTTAATCAAATTTATACCTAAATATTTTACTTCTTTTTTTACAGGAATGGACATTACATGAACTTCACTGCAAGGATACAGTGGGAGTAGTTCACATTTGTTCAAATTTAAATTCAAACCAGATGCTCTGGAAAATCTTGAAAATGATGTTTAAAGCTTTTCCGACTATTGATTTATCTTTAAGAAACAATACTGTATCATCCGCAAACTGACTTATCCGAAATTCATATTCAAAAAATGTAATCCCTTTAAATTCTGGATGATTCATGATTAAATAAGCCAGTATCTGAGTACACAAGATGAAAAATTTCGGTGAAATAGGACATCCTTGTCTAATTCCGCGAAAAATCCTTATTCTGGGGGTTATTCCTGGATTAAGAGAGATGTAACTAATTATGTCATTATAGAACATTTTCATAACTTTGCAGAACTTTTCTCCAAATCCAATTTTTTCTAGAGAGACAACTTGTAAGCAACCTTTTCCTAAAAAAAAGGTTGCTTTCAAGCTGTATCTCATTGGAAAGAGGACGAATCAGGCTTTCTAACGGTATGAGATACAACACTATGGGGGAGAAATTATAGACTGAAAAAGCGGTGCAGAACTTTTTTTTTTTTTTTTTTTTTCCCTAGTATAGATATCTACGTAACCGCCTATGCACAGAGCCAGCCCTGTATGTGCATTTGCCTGTGTGTGTGTGTGTGTGTGTGTGTGTGTGTTCTTTTATATATGTTTTTTACTCTATGCAGTACACTAGCGGCGCCCCTCCAGCAGATGGCGCTGTAGACTAGCCTTCACCTTCACCTGTGCACAGAGCTGGCCCTGTGTTTGTGTGGATGGATGGATAGATAGATTTACTTCACTGATCCCAAACTGGGAATTTCTTGTGTTATTCTTGTGTTACATCAGCAACAGAAGATATAAATGGAAACACAAAAAGAAAATGAAATAGAATAGAATAAATGCAGAAATATATACAATAAAGACTAACCTAAGAATATGAGATATGAAATGTGAAATATACAGATGTAAATAAATATGAAATATACAGATGGTTGTATTAACCTAAGATACAATATATAAACAATAAAATTCATCTATACCAAGATATCAAAAATGTGATGAGTGGGTTGTCATATTTGGTGAGTGAATTCCTGCTCCCCACACGATGACTCCTCTTGATTTTGGTGACCTCATGACCTTCTGTTAGGCCAAACAAAAAAATACCTAGGGAATATATTTTATTTTATTTTTTATTTTATTTAGCATTTTAAAGATGGGTAGGGGGGATTTATTTTATTTTATTTATTCATGGGAAGGATGGGTAGGTAGGGATTTTATCTTATTTTATTCTTTTTTTTATTTTCGGAAACGATGCAAAAATAAAAAACAAAAATAAAAGCCCTGCTTAATTTTTGACCAATACCAACAAGGTCACACTCGGTCGCATAGTGCCTTTATTTTATTTTATTTATTTAATTTTATTTTTACACAGAGGCCAATAAAATAACCTGACTCAGGGGGTCAACGGGACACTCGGTCAGGAACCGGAACCCAGAAATTTTTTTGTCTGGCCTTAGGTGCCACCTTATGCTCTTCTGCCTCTTTTATTCTGAGTGTCCAGCCATTTCAGATCCCCTCTTTCTTTACGGGCGGGTAGTGAGCACTGCTCTGTGAGGAGGAGCAGGGTGCTGACATCTCCGCTCTTGTACGAGTCAGAGAAGAGTGTCTCTGGTCTTTCCTTCAGGAGTTTTTGTTTGTATGCCTTCCTGGCGCTGTCGTTTTTGATGTCTTGTGGGTACAAGAGAGGAATGGGCTCTGTAGGCAGGGGCGGGGCTATTAATGCTATTAACCTGTTTGCTAAATGTCCATAGTGAAATAAGCTAGCTAGCTACAGACTAGTGTTAGCCTGTTTCATCAACATTTAGTCAGTGCAGGGAAACGTTTTGCACGATATTCATATTAAATCATTGTCAAATCCCAAATCCCAAATTCGGAAATTCTTGAATTTTGTGACGTCATGGAGGTGCGGTAGGACAGGTCATGACATCGCCAAAACCAACAGGGGGCGTTGCTAAGGAGCAAGAGACATTTTAACAATTTTGAACAACTTCCCTGAATCTGAATGAAAAACTAAATGGCCGGCTGGGATTTTTCTCCGTTCTCTGGCATTTTCTGGCCCAAACAGCTGATCAGTTAACCAAGAACATGACTGACAGACTGAGCGATAACTAAAGTGACTAAACTGATGCTAAGAAATCTCAGTTTGACTTTTCCAGCTCTTCAGTTCATTATGTCCACATTTTAGTTTCACTCATCTGAGGAAAACATGGCTGTATATGGATGACCAGGGCAGGGATCCACAATTTGAATTTATTATGATTTTTTAAAATTATTATTAAAATAGCAAAGGGCAGTTTAGGCGTTTAAATGGCAAAAATAAAAGACTCATAAAAGCATAAACCACCTCAGAGTCACAGATTAAACTCTGACGGTGTTTTTTTACAGGAGAGACTAAATCTGGTTTCTGTGCCTCGCGTTTGGATTTCATAACCCCGAAAACACAAACTGCATTTTTTTTGTTTTGTTTCTTTGGCCTAAGAAGAGTTTAATACGCCAGAGATGAAACTGCTGCCAGCTTCTCTGATGTGGTCGCCAGAAATAAAAAGCAAATAAAAAGTCAAATAAAACAGACTGTCACCAGATTTCAGGGAGAAAATCGTTTAATTTCATACCAGCAGAAAATTCATGACCTCAGGAGGACCTCATGAGGAAGGCTGTGTGTGTGTGTGTGTGTGTGTGTGTGTGTGTGTGTGCGTGTGCTTTGCTTTGCTGTGAGCAGAGACTGAACTGACAGGAAGTCCCGCCCCCTACTCTGCCTCTGATTGGCTAACCCCGACCCTCGGCGTAACTACAGGCAACAACCACTAGCCAATCAGAGGCAGGCAGGGCGGGGCCACAAAACGCTGCAAAATTAAATCCAATAAAAAAAAAGAGCAATTATTTTTTAAAAAAGCATCAGTTTTAATGAACGTCAGATCGACGTTACAGAAACACAAAACTATCAGGAGAGGAGGGAGGAAAGCACACACACACACACACACACACACACACACCCCTTTGTTTTTCTGTGTGTGTGTGCGCTGCAGAGAGAGATGGAGGCCAGAAAGCAACGATTAATGATTAATATGCATTTTAATATCCAAGGTGCAGCTGATATGAATCAAACTGAGACATGAAAAACAGGAGATGATCTGAGACGGTTTCCCAGCTGCTGGGAAGCACAGCTGAAGCTTCAGGGGCCAAACCGTCTGAGAGTCTGGGCTTCAGGTCAGCCAGAACACCTGCTGCCCGAAACACCTGCACGCCTGGAGACCCGTTGCTATGGAAACCACGCCCGGTGACGCGGTGGTCAGACCGTTTCCACGGAGATTCTTTGGCAGAATTTCAAACTCCTGCTCAGAGCCTCTGTCTTACATGTTTATTATTATTATTATTATTTTTATTATTATTTCCTAATGATTACCTCTGTGCACATTTTGTTGTTTTTGCTTTTTTTTTTTTTGGAGCCGCAGGTCAGATGCAGCAGCTCTTAAATTCTCCTCTATTTTCTCTTATTTTTCTCTTAAGAGACAAACGAGAGAAATCGAGTCCAGATGCACCGAGACCCCATGAAGAGGACTCTTATTTTCTTGATTTGATGTATTTCCTGTTGAAACAGGAAGTGTGGGCGGGGCCCGGGGCAGGGAAGGCAAACCAACAGCATCTCACTGTGAGAGAGAAACTTTTATTGACACTTTTATTTTGAAGGGACAGGTGGAGGGGACAGGATGTTTTTAAGGTTTGTGAAGGTTTCATTGGTTGACGTTTGAATTTGCAGCCTGATGATGTCACTGTTTGACAGGAAGTAGAGGTCATGTGAGGTCATTTCATGGGACTGGATATTGACTAATAATCAATAAAGGCATTGAAAGTGCACCTGATCAGAACCCGGCCTCGCCGCGGCTCCTCCTGATTTTTTTTGGTTGTTTGTTTTGTTTTGTGGAGCTCAAATCGTCAGAAATGTTCACATTAAAATTAATGATCCACCTCCTCAGGGCCAAGAGTTTAGCTGGGAACTATTTCCTGCAGGGCAGTGCCGAGGCGTATCCTTCCGCCCCAAAGGATTAAAGACTGGAAACGTCACCAAATCACACCGGAGCCTTCCTGAGTGTTTTGGGTGAACTGTCCCTTTAAAGGACGCGGCGTTCCCCTTTAACGAAGCTCCTCCTCCTCCCTACAGCCCGCCCCCCCCCTGCTCCTCTGTGGCCCCGCCCATCCTGCTGAACT
>NC_043990.1:1176966-1179466 GCF_902150065.1 Myripristis murdjan
CCCACCCGGTCAGGTCGGCCGGATCTGACAGGTGAGTGGCCGGCTCACCTGACGCCGACCGGTGCCGCGGCCGACCCGCCTGATGCCATCATCATCATCATCATCATCATCTTCACAGACGCTCTGCCATCTGCGCTTAGTCGTCACATTTCCATTTCCATTTGTCAGAAAAATGTAAACTACACAACAGAAAAACCCAACAAAAAACTCAGCAAGCAAATCAGTTTCTTCCATAATGTCTCCAGAAACTGATGTTTGTGAATAACAGCCGACTGGCTGAAGGTTGAATGTTGACACTTGTCACTTGTCAGTTTGTAGCAGCCTGGTTAACTGACATTCTAACGGACCAATCACGAAGGAGATCATATTTAGGCCCGCCTCCGCGGCCCGTTCTAACCGGGCCAGCACCAGATGTCAAACCGGGCTGAAATCTTTCATGGTTGGTTCCTGAACCAAGCGGGCTGCTGGAGTGGGAATGAATGAGGAACCGTGAACGGCACGGAACGGCACGGTGCTATAGTGGAAAAACGTCTCAGAGTGTTTAGCTGCCTGCTGGGTTTGGGAGCACAGAGGAAGGAAAAAGAGAATCTGACTGATGCCTGTGAGCAAAACAGGAGGCAGAAAGAAACAACAAAACCCCACAGAGAGGAGGAGAAACCAGACGAGTGCAGAGACAACAGACAGGAAGCAGAGAGAGAGAGAGAGAGAGAGAGAGAGAGAGAGAGAGAGAGAGAGAGAGAGAGAGAGACTTCACTGCACACTGACACACTTCATGCCAGCAGCCACAAACACGTCACCAGTCTGTTCTCTGAGCCCCCAGTCAGAGAGACTGGAGCTCAGTCCAGTTCAACCACTGATCAGTCACATGACTCGATAAACTCTGATCTGATTGGCTGCACTGCAGATTGTTTATGCTTAATGAACAGAGGAGGATGGATGGATGACAGATCAGTGGAGAGGAAGGAAGTTAAAAAGAGGACAAGAAAGAAAGAAACAAATAGAAATAACAGAACAGAGAGAAATTACTGAAAAAATAAATTAATGACAGAAGCAAACAATAGAATTTAAGGAAAGTAAATTTCATGAATGTAAATAAAAATGAGTAAATGAGACATGAATAAAAAGGGAGGAGTAAAAAGACATTAAATGAATAGAATAAAAAATATTAACAGAAGTAAGACTGAGGAGCTGGTTATTATAATTATAATGCCGGCTGTTATTTTCCACCTGTTCTGAAGCAGGAAAGGAGTTTAAATATGTAGGAACCTTTTTTTTTTTTTTTTTCTGACACTTTCAGTTTTACAGCCGATGCAGAAAACATCTTTAAGGCAGCGCTCGTGTTGGATCAGGAAACTGGAACGTTTAGAGACGGTTTGTCTTCTCAGACGTGGACGAGGTGCGGCCGCCGGGCTCACGGCCAGTCAGCTTACTGAGAGAAAGCCGAGGCTGCTGGGAAGTCAGAGTGAGCCTGGTCCTGTTCATCAGGCTGCCCTCGGGGGGCGCCACAGAGCCACTGCAGCAGCAACCAACAACATTCAGTCTTTCATAGCAAATGCAACAACTGTGCTCAACTGGGAACCAGCATCACACTGGCAGGCTTATGGGAAGAGGATTCAAATTACAAAACGTCAAAATTTCAAAATAAAAGCTGGAGGTGTTGAACTTCATGTTTGATGACGGGAGAAACAAACTGGAAGGGAAGTTGTTGGGTTTTTTCCCCCTCAGTTTGCTTCAGGATTCAAACCGGCAACCCTTCACTCACCTGGGACAGGAAGTAGGCCATCGCCAACGACGACACCACGGAGTCCAGGTCACATGACTCGTCGCCCAGGACGACGTGGAACAGCAAATTGCCATGGGAACCGTTCTGCGGAGAGAAGAGCCGTGTTAACAGCCGGCCTGCTGCTCAGCTCACTGTCGCCCCCCGGAGTTCAGACGCTGAGTGACACCTGAACGCCTCAGCAGGTTCACCTGATCTCTGTCAGGAGGAGAATACAGTGCTGCACATTAAAACTACAAACTAAAACTATTAAACTGTTATTCTTCTGCACACAGACTGGAGACGGCGGCGGCGGCGGCGGCGGGTCATTTCTCGCTCAGACGCCGCCGCTGTTCTCCTGCTCTGAAGGGAAACCGGCTCGATGCTCTCGGGGTTAAAACGTGACGGAGCTCTGACTTTAGATCAGATGTCTGCTGCTGCCGCTGTTTGTGTAATCCACCGCATCAGATCCAGACATAATCCTGCTGCCAGACAGATGTTAACACACACACACACACACACACACACACACAGTGTCAGAGGTATGTCCCCCTCCCTGCTGTGGAGTCAAACACACCGAGTGAAGATTCTCTCAGACATGAATGTTGATTTTGGTTCTTTTTTTCTGACTTGAGTCTTTAAAACCAGAACAAAGTCACTTTGTTTGTTTCAGCAAAATGAAAAAACAACTGACTGTCAAATGAGCAAAAACACACTGGAACATTTGTAAAAAAAAAAAAA
>NC_043990.1:1181966-1201966 GCF_902150065.1 Myripristis murdjan
TTAAAAACGGGGAACTCTGTGTGTTGATGTGAACGGACAAACGTCACGCGTCTTTAAGGCACGACTCAAATTGTTTGTTCCTCACTGTCGACATTTTCATGTGAAATAAGGCGCCGTGGGGAAGCTTTTAGTTCCTTTATGGCATAGGCAGAAATCCCGGTGGGGTCAGGGGGGACAAGACCCTTCCATCCATAAAGTTGCCCCCCCCCCCCCCAAAAAAAAAACATTGTTAACACTAATAAATAATTTTCAATAATATAGTAATATTCAATGAAAGTACAATGCAAGCGGTGCTAATTATAAATGTAACACAGTGTGTTTTTTAGTGTTAAAAATTTATGAGTTTATTTATTTTATTTATTTTAAGTTGCATTATTTTGTGTCATAGTTTCATTTCATTTTCTTATTTTATCTCGAAGGGACAGTGTACAGCTCAAACATATACTGTATGTCACTATTGGATGCCATATCTTGCTTTGTTTTTTGTTGACACTACAATAAATCTCTTTTCTGAAGAATAGTTTGATGTAGTTGGATTATTCAACGTATCTCCTCTAGTTTTAGAGCTTATTTTGACTTTCTAGTTCTTATAAAGCTACTTTGACGGACTGTAGTGGAAATAGAACAGCGAGCAAAGAAAGATTATTGCTTTTTATTGCTTTTAATAGCATAATTTAAAACATATGAACATGCTGAGCGCTCAACACTGTACGGCAAGTTTCAAAGGAGCGTAAGAGAGAAAGAGGGAGGTACAGTCGTGCCAGACAGCAATTTTTTCATGTCCCCCCCAGGAATTACTCTCTGAAATTTTGCTGTTTATAGTCCCCCCCCAATAATGAAATGGGATTTTCGCCCCTGCTTTATGGTGTTTATTTTGAGAGGTGGGCGAGCTCTTCTCCCTCTGTTACGCCCCGCTGAGCTGTGAGGTCACATGACCACGCCGCACCACGCCACGCCGCAGCCTCCCAGCTGTTTACAGGAATCAAAACCCAAATGTCGGGCAGCCCTCACCGCAGCCGCCAGCCAGGCTTTCCACGCAGCCCCTGGAGGTGTTATAATCTCCCACTCCATCCTCCTGGACGGCCTATCCAATAACCTCGGTATCACTGCCACAGCACTTGCGTGGTTTCACTCATATCTATCTAACCGGACTCAGTTTGTCACCATCAGTAGCTCTTCTTCCCCCCGGCCCTGGTCAATCACGGTGTTCCCCAAGGCTCTGTGCTCGGTCCCCTACTGTTCACCATCTACATGCTCCCCCTTGGCCAGATCATACGTCACCACGGACTCAACCTCCACTGCTATGCTGATGACACTCAGATCTACCTCAGCACCTCACCATCCACTCCGCTCCCCCCACAGTCTCTGTTAAACTGCCTACTCGCAGTAAAAACCTGGATGACAACCCACCTACTCAAACTCAACAGTAAAAAGACGGAGCTCCTGGTTGTGGCCCCCAAGGCACTGCTCGGGAAGGTCGGAGATCTCCTCCTCCATGTGGACGGCTGCTCCATCTCTCCATCTCCCGAGGTCCGTAACCTGGGAGTCATCCTTGACTCCACCCTCTCATTCCAGTCCCACCTCGAATCCGTCACCAAGTCCGCCATCTTCCACCTCAAAAACATCTCCCGTCTCGGGCCTTCACTCTCTCACTCCTCGGCTGAGACCCTCATACATGCCTTCATCACCTCCCGTCTGGATTATTGTAATGGAGTCCTGTTCGGGGCTCCCAGCACGGCCCAGGACAGACTCCAGTACATCCAAAATTCAGCTGCCAGAGTTCTGACTCATACCAAGCCCTGGCAGCACATCACCCCCACCCTCATCCGTCTCCACTGGCTCCTGGTCAAGTCCCGCATCTGCTACAAACTCCTCCTTCTGACCTACAAATCTCTCCGCTCCCTTTCCCCCCGATACCTGTCTGACCTCCTCCACCAACACGCTCCATCCAGGAACCTGCGGTCGTCTGACCTAGGCCTCCTCTTCACCCCCCTCTACGGACCTTTGGAGACAGGGCCTTTAGCGTGGCTTCCCCCACCCTCTGGAACTCCCTCCCGATCCGAAACGCTCCGACCCTGGACATTTTCAAATCAGCCCTTAAGACACACCTTGTCAGCCCAGCATTCCCCCAGTAACCAGCTCAGTTTGTTTGTTTCCCGTGCCCTCTTCCCTACCCCATTTGTTGACCACCCTCTCTTGGTAGACTTTGTTGTTCTCCCTTCTGGGCGGAGATACAGGTGCCCTAGGGTTAAAAGCAACAGATTAAAATTTTCCTTTGTCCCAAGTGCAATAAATGCGCTTAATTTTCATCAGTAACTTGCACAGTAGCACTTTATTGTAGCACTTTACTGACTGGACTGCACCAGCACTTTAGTGGGGCCCACATTTTATTGTTAACTAGGGATATTTTACTTTACTCGACAAACAGATGCATTTTATTCATTCATTCATGGAATTCTTATTCATGGTTGTGTCTTACTGTTTTATTGTTGTGACTGGCCTTTTGCATGTTGTGTTGCATATATGTCTTGTCCTCTACTGCAAGCTGAATTTCCCCTCGAGGGACAATAAATCTGAACCTGAACCCTCCTACCCTGACCTTATAAAATGACCTTAGGTTTTAGAAAGGCACTATATAAAACTCAGCTATTATTATTATTATTATTATTATTATTATTATTATTATTATCATAATCCAGTAGATGAGCTGACTTATGTAACATTAACATTCAGAAAGTAAAGCTGCTAACAGATCCTAATCACCCCAAAACAGCCCACAGTGGCACTCTGGGTATTTCTATGGGTATCTTTGGGCCCTCAGGTGCGTCTGCGTCACTTTGAGCAGTTCAGGGTTCGAGGGTTAGATACCCGACCCGATTTCAGTGAAACTTCCAGTGCAATGCTGGAGTTTACGTGACGACGCTGAAGGCGGCACGGAGGCCTTGATCTGTTTAGTTTATCACTGGTTCCTTTGTGTGTTTTATTGATTTGACTTTCTGATTCTGACTCCGCCCTCTGAGGTTTAATTGAGCCAATGAGCTTTCAGAGTTTTCTGCCGCTATAAGTCTCCGTCTGCAGTCCATGACACCAATCAGTCTCTTATCCAGTGACTGATTGATTGATTGATCGATCGTAAGATGGGTTTTGTATTTCAGGGAGAAAAAATTGATAAAGAGCAGATTCACTCGGCTTCTGTTTGGAGGCTCAGCTACTTTATCTCTCTCTCTCTCTCTCTCTCTGTGTCTCTCTCTGTGGTTTAAATATTTGCTCGGCCCGGCGTGTCCTCGCTCAGTAAACGCCGTGGCTGTGATCTCCGGCAGGCGTCTGTCCCGCGAGCAGCTCGGCCTCCCGTGTTACCAAACTTTATTTACACGCCGCGTTTCCAAAAAAAAGATCATTTATGAAGCAGGAAGACTTTAATAAAACTGAACTGCAGGTCACCAGAGAGGCAGAGCAGGCGACCAGCGCTTCTCCTGATCAGATGCTTTACAAGAAAAAAAAAAAAAAAAACAGCCAAGAGAGGCAGATAAAATGAGAATAAGGCCAAAGGACACGAGCGTGGAGAGAGTGAGCCACAAAAACACACGACACCACAATAAATGAAATGGGTAAGCATAAAAACAGTGACGAAAAAAAAATAATACACATGACAACAATAGTAAGTCTAATAAAACCAGTGTCACAGGGTAATGAGCACACACGAGAAATATAAAATTCATAAAATTATGTAGGAGAAAACAAACATGTCAACATCAATAAATAAATAAATAAATTAAAATAAATAAAATTAAAATGAAAAAAAAAAACCTAACTACAACAACAAAACGAGGACTCACCCATAAGAACATCATTGTGTTGAGATTATAAAAAATTAGATTTTTTTTTTTTTTTTGTATACAAACAAAGGTACAAACGTGATGAATTATTCTGAAGGAATTAGGAAAACCCTGTTCATTTCCCCCGAGGGCCCCCAGGGGCCTCCACTGTGATTTAATTAACGAGAAACTGTTATGATACCATAAAAAAGAAGGAGTGATTATTTTATCATTACGTTTTGAATGTGTTTGTTAGCGTTTCAGCGTTTTAACGTTTTCATCTCAGGGCCCCGGGGCCAAAATCCCTTCAAAATAAAGGTCAGGGCCGGGAGTCGCCAACACCTTCACGATAAACAGCTCTTCATGATTGTATTTTACACCTACCTGCCAATGGGACAAGAGATGGAAATTAGCCATACAGCTACAATCTCGCTTCATATTTACATTTTTTGTTTAAAATGTTTATTAATATGCACTGTCCCATTTTTTTAAAATAAATAAATAAACTTAAACTAAACTTAAAGTGTGTGTGCTGTCAGACGGGACGACAGCACACACGCGGATTTAAACGCCAAGTAAAATTAAATATTCTGTTTTTTAACCCGCCGTTATGGAAAGCAAATTATTATTTTGTTAAACTTACAGTTTCCCTTCCTGTTTTCTCTCTTTGCCTCGGAGCAAGCCGTCTGTTTGCCGTCAGTTGTCCGGCGGTGGAAACGGTGTATGTGGCCTCTGCTGCCACCTGTTGGCTTTTTTGTGCATTGCTTCATTATTATAGATGGATAGATGATTTCTTTTTTGATCCAGTCGTCTGGAAAACACCGACAAATCAGAGACGACAGGACATGCGAGGCGTACTGTGTGTGTGTGTGTGTGTGTGTGTGTGCGCGTGTGTGTGTGTGTGTGTGTGCTCGGCGCTCAGAGCCTGATGGACACAAAATCCTTCCTTATCAGCTCTCACTCCGTTACCATGGAGCAGCTCAGCACTTCCTGTCCACATCACACACACTCCTCCTCCTCATGCCTCTCATTCCACCTCGATAATGTTTGAGTGCACACACACACTCACACACACACACACACACACACACACACACACACACACACACACACACACACACACACACACACACACACACACACACACAGAGCTGTGTTGTTATGTCAGTAAAGGAGGAAGCACATGTCCAGATAAAGAGCTGTGCTCTGACTGGAAAACATCTTCATCCTGATGATGATGAAATAAATGATCCAGCCTCTGCAGACTCATCAGGTCTGACTCAGAGATCAGCTGATAGGAAGCAGCTCACATTCTCACATTCATGTTTCATGTTTCTCCACCCAAACATGACGAGACAAAAATGAAAAACCAAACATATTTAACAAAAAGAAAAAAGAAACAGTCCAACAGACCCAGAAGAGCTGAGGGATCTGAAGGTCCAGCAACATCAGCCAAATCTCCATCCTGAGCGAACGAAACGAAACGAAACGAAACGAAACGAAACGAAACGAAACGAAACGAAACGAAACGAAACGAAACGGAACGGAACGAAACGGAACGGAAAGGAAAGGAAACAGAATGGAACGAAACGAGCCGTCCCGGACCGGCGGGCTGGAGCGAAGCCGGGAAATAAAAAGGAAGCTGCAGGGTTTCTAGGGCACGGCGTTTTATTTTGAAACGTGTGACAGGAAGCTCACACACTCACTTGAGATTCAATTAAAGCCAATTAAACGGAACAGGGGCCAGTTTCATTTAAAAAATGTTGGTGATGACACACACACACACACACACACCCACACACACACACACACCCTAATGAGCCACCACAGGTCGATGATTAGGCAGCGAGGTGTGTGTGTGTGTGTGTGTGTGTGTGTGTGTGTGTGTGAAGGGTGGGGTCCAAGTTGAGCCAGTTTTATCTCTCAGATGATTTGAACTGACAGGAAACTGAACTCAGATCAGATCAGGTCAGCAGCTGTCAGGTGTGAAGCCTCATCATCACACATACACACACACACACACACACACACACAGACACACACACACACACACACACGCATGCACAGTGTGAACTTAAAAGACCGTACCACTAATTCCTCCACATTTTCCACGTCAACAAATCCTGCTACAACAGCTGGATGTGAACGTTTCAGTCTGATGTTCATAATATAATATAATATAATATAATATAATATAATATAAACTAATATAATATAATGTGATATAATGTAATATAATATGTCAGGTCGGTAAATTCACTTCCAGTCTCTTCTTTGATTTTATCACAGATTTAGTTTGTTTTATTATTTTGCTCCGTGGGTCTTCGTTCCTACTTGACGTTGTGCAGCTGGTTTTTAACAACTGAATTTGTTTTACCTTGTTTTCAGTTTTGTCTTTGTGTTTTTATCTGTCTGACGTTATGAAACACTTTGTTGTATTTAAACTTGCAGCATAAATAAACTGATGGATGATTTCTGTTGCTCTGCTTCTGCCAGGTTTTTTTTTTAAATGTATTTTAGTTAATGTGAAGCGTTTAGACCACAGCAAGAGGGAAAACTCATTATAATAACACTCTAATATAACTAGAATATTATTATTATCATTATTATCATTATTATTGTTGTTGTTGTCATGGAGAGAGAGAGGAAACAGAGAGAGAAAAGAAAAAGTGACGACAGAGAGAGAGAGAGAAGTGATGACAGGGCGAGAGAGGGAAGACAAGAATGGAAAGAGGCGTGTGTGTGTGTGTGTGTGTGTGTGTGTGAGTGTGAGTGAGGCTGCTTCGCATAGTGACAGGAGGTCCTGCAGCATTTAATGTCTCTCTCTCACACACACACACACACGCACACACACACACACACACACACACACACAACAACTGCACCATCAGACCGCATGAGTCGAGGTTTCTTTGGTGTGTGTGAGAGTGTGTGTGTGTGTGTGTGTGCGGGACATAAATAGACGAGCATGACATTTTCTAATGACATTTTGCTCAGATAACAGGCAGCAAGGAATGTTGACATGTGCAGCCACACACACACACACACACACACACACACACACACACACACCTGTAAGCCTCCAGTCTTCAGGTTTGCGGCTCAGAGGTCGGCTCGGGCTGCGTCTGGAGTTTCTGCTCGGTTAATAATCGACCTCAGGAAACCCGCCTCCATGGTGTTTTCTTCTTCTGTGGTGCGGACGGCGAACAGGAAGCAGTTTGCAAAGCGCCTCCTGCTGCCAGCGGGACGCCCACCTCGCACCCTGCGCCTCCTCTGAGTCTCTACAGCCTCCGCTCGGCCTCCTCGTCCGAACCCCTCAGCCCCGGTGTCTGATCAGCCGTAACACACACCCGTGACGCACACACACACACACACACACAGCGCCCCCTGGTGGTCAGGCTGGAGAGCGGGATTTAAAAACGCTCGCACCGGACAAAACCTGCCGCCACCGCCCTCGTTAGCACAGGAACAATACGGCACAGAGTCGTGATATTTTGTGTGGCCATATCTTATTGACACACAGACGCTGAATATTGATAATGTATCAACAATTAATGAGGCAACATGTGACCGGGACGCTCAGACGGTCCCACTGAGACAGTGAAAACCTGATCTTATCGGATAAAACAGACGAAGAAGTCGCAGCGCTGTCCTGTTGTGACTTATTATCATTGCTTAGTGACAGCAGATTTCATTTAACGCCCCCTACCTGGAGCAGGTGGCACTGCGGCAGACCTGAATGTTTCCGCTACACCGGAGCGTTTTAGATAGATAGATAGATACTTTATTCATCCCGCAGGAAATTCGCAGTTTTTCAGCAGTATCCACAGTTTTGCATCATCCAGCTTCCTGTCGCCCGTCGGTTGTGGGACGTCCCGAGGCCGATCGGCTCGTGGGTTTGAACTGTGGACAAACCGCTGCGTCTCTGCTCACGCTCACATCCACGAGAGGTTTCGTTTTCACGTTCTCGTCTGGACAGAGGTTTTCCAGAATGTTCCCATGTGGAAATATATAAATATACATATATACATTTTAAAGGATCTTTAAAGTTTTCAAAATAAAACATCTGTCTGTTTGTATGCAGCCTCAGACAGGAAACGCCAAACTTTTCGGTTCAGTTCAGAGTCTCTTACCTTCACTGCAGCGCTGCTCGACATCAGGAACCGCTCCATGCTCTCAGCCTCAGCCAGAGAGAGAGTGTGTGTGTGTGTGTGTGTGTGTATGTTCCCAAAATCCAGAAAGACTGCTGCTCCTGACTGCAAAGAGACAATAAACAGAGAAAGAAAGAGAGAGAGAGAGAGGGAGGAATGTCCAGCCACAGTGTTGACAACCAAGATGACTGCTGCTGCTGCTGGTCGGGCGAGAGACAATATACTGAGAGAGAGAGAGGGAGAGAGAGGGAGAGAGAGAGAGAGAGAGAGAGAGAGAGAGAGACGGTCCAACCAGCATCAAGCCAGCCAGAGGTTTCAAACAGCACAACTTCCTTTGACACGTCAAAATAAAAGCCTGTCCTGTGCTATAAACTCAGAGCTCGGCAGAGAAACAGATTCACTCCACATAAAAAACTTTTCTTCAGAACTGTTTTGGCAATCAATATTTGAGAAATGACTTGGAAAAAGCAATAAATTATAAATTAATTCTTTATATATAGATAGATATTTTTTGAGGGTATTCATATTTCGTCTTTCCTATTAAAAAGTACTTTATTTTTTATGTTGCATACATTTTCTTAAAATTTTGTGTCATTTGTTAATTAAGATTAAAGATAATGAAATATCTATTTCTATATCTATATCTATATATAGGTTTGTGTATATACACATATAAAGACATATACATATTTATACATTTAAAAAAATACTGTTATAATCTTCAATCTTAGGTAATCGATCAGCACCTCGAGCCCATGGCACTAAGCAGATCCCCGCACACAGAGGTCCGTTCGGTTTTCTGTGGTTTTTATCGGTGTGGACTCAGTTAAAACCTGACTTGACCTGCAGACTTTGCCTTGCGGATCTGTGACAGCAGAGATGTGTTTGGGCTGCTCGGGGATCATTTGTGCGCCGAATTAACCAGCACCTCCTAAAGCTTCCGGGACTGTCTCCAGAAAGGGGCTGCAGTCTGTCTACATTTGTTTATTCTTAATTTATATTTCAAGTTCCACTTTTTCTAATGCAGCTCAGTGACGAGCTAACGGGGCTAGCACGCTTTGCTAAGCAACTTCGGGTTGATTATCTCATTAAAAACACAATGGCGCCGTGTCTGCTCCAGCGTGGGAGTTCATTTAACTTTATTCCCTCTGAACACCAAAGAGGCAGCGCTCAAAGTCGCTAAAATTATATAAAAAAAAGTTTTGTAGTTTCACAGAAATAAACGGCGGCTAAATTAGCCGGCTAACGCTGAGTTGTGAGCGGAAGCTGCGTCATCACGTCGGTGGGCGTGGCTTAGCAGAGCCCTCCCGTCTGCCTGCCCGTCCGCGGCGCAGAGGAATGTAAACAGCTAGCATGCTCTTCTGTCAGTCACTGTCAGCGAAAATCGCGAAACGTGGAGCTGGTAAGTGTCTCCGCTCTCAGTCCACTTTGTTCCGGCCTGAACGGGAGAGATTACCGCCGTGCGACGCCGGCCGGGTCGGCGGAGCGGACTCTCTTCTTTGCGGAACAGCAGCTAAAGTTAGCGTGTTAGCTTATTTTGGAAGGCTAACGGTGGGGTTTGCTAGCTGGAGAGTTGCGCTGGGTTAGCCGCGGCGCTGCTCCCGGCGGCGGGGCGTCCACAGCGGACACGGGCTCCTGTCTCCTGTCCGCTGCTGAGCCGCTCATGCTGCGGCTCAGTAAGGTGTGACCGCCCGCAGCGTTGAAAAAGTCTGTTGTTTGCGCTGCTAGCTGCCTCCCTGTCCTCAGGTGTGTCACCTGGCAGGACGGCGTCACGGGGACTTCAGGTGAGTTTGTTCAGCAGGCTGGCTGGTCTGGGAGCAGCCTCTGTTTGTTCAGCCGACACGGACACTTCCCTTTCTTCTCCTTTTTCCTCTCCCGTGTTCATAACGTAGCACAGTGAGGGGACTTTAACAGGTGGGTCGTGAGAAGGCTGCTTCCGCACCTTATTTACCGGGTGGAAGTTTTTGAAAGAGAACAAAAAGTAGTGCGAACACAGCGTCTGCATGCACCGACCCGTGAAGCACCGCTGTCCCTGACTAGGATCAAAGAAATAAAAGAAAATAAAAATGAAGCGCATAGAATGAATGGATTGAAGTTCCAGTGACTTCCTTAGAGGTCGACCAGCCGATTAATCAGCAGCGATAAGGCGTTTTACAAACCACCGGTATGAGCCGGGCCTGAAGGTTGTGTGGTTATCATGCTGTTATCTACGAGCAGGTGAGATATTAATATCTCACAAGACAACCATATGAACGATATCAGGTTCAGGGTTAGAGGCAGCCCGAGACACTGATCAGTCTGTTCTGATCAATAAAACAATAACTAATAACTGCATTTCTGCATCCAGTTGGTGGTGTTTTGTTGTTTTCAATTTTCTTGGTTGGTTTTCCACTTAACATTTCAAATAATTGTGAACCCGCAGTCATATCGTTTATTATATTGAGATATTTGGCATAAATATAGAGGTATGAGGTTTTGTCCATATCCTGCAGCCCTAATGGAAATAAAACCAAGAGCAGCTGTGTGTCATGGAAAAACAATGACAAGAATCAAACAAAACAACAAAAAAGGCATTGTACAGAATTAATGAATTAAAATTACAACGACAGGTGTACCACTGATTAATTAATGGGCACCGACAGCATGTTTTATGAGGTGTTGGTATCATTTGAACTATAATGACCAACCATGACTCTGCCTTAAAATGGCTCTGTCCTCAGGCGAAGGAGACACGAATAAGTCACTTAAATGTTTAATGCACATGGGAATAATGAAGTTAAAGTGCTGCAAATGATAATAAAACAAGCTTATACAGTCATGGAACTTAATTCTGCCAAAGTCCAAAGTAATAGAGTGAAATTATTCCCCCTGTGAAGACAAACGATAATGTCAGATAATGTCATGATAAAAAAAAAAAAAAAAAAAAAAAACAGCTTATTTTACATCCTAGATTTTATATTGAGTGGGTTATATTGAGCAATTAATCGGCTGTTGTATTTTTTTTCTTGCTTTTATCTTTTTTTATATCGGCCTTTAAAAATCCTCAGTGGGTTATGTTTATTAATGTTATGTTTATTGCTGTTACTTCTGATGAATAACGGCCCAAATGTCAAGTCAGGTTGCATTTATCGTCCCAGTACAGCGTGGAAGAAAGAAAGGAAATGTTGAAAATGGCCGCTGAAAAGTTGTCACTGGATTCCTTAGAAAGTCCAATAAAACGAACAATCCAGCAAATAATGAGGTTTAGTGACTTGCTCGTGTTGAATGTAAGACAGACAGCTAAACAGAAGACAAATCTAGAATTTACTGTAACGAGGAATTCAAGAGCTTCACTGCTGTGACACAACTTTTATTTCACTTAATTATATTTATATAAATATTCATAAATTTGTATTTACGTGGGTCTTTGTGGCTTTAACGTGATCATTTACTAAAAAAAATCTGAAAGTGATTGAGCGTTTGCTGCCGCTGCTCCTCGACTTTCAGAACGGAAAATTCAAAATCTGAAAATACCCCCCCCGTTCTCACTGGTTTTCTCCTGAATTTATATTTTCTGCAATTTGTATTTTATGATTTGCATGTATTTGTGCTTAATTACGTATTGTCTTGATAGTTTTTGTCTGAGCAGTCGTCACGGTGACAAAACCAGCTTGCGGTTATTCATGGAGCTGAAATAGTTTCTCACAAGAGGAAGCAACCAGATATCAGATTCAGGAAACACAGATCTTTGGTGGGTTTTTCTCGCTAGATAGTTGCTCAGTTTTTATTTTTCATTATTATTAATAAAAGAAATAAATAAAACTTTATTTGTATAGCACCTTTCATACAAGAATCGCAGCTCAAAGTGCTTCACAATAAAAAGAAGAACATTTGAAACACATTAAATAAAAATAAAACATTATAAGGAATAAAACAGCACAGGGTGGAATTAAAAAAAGGAAAAGGCTAAAGATGAAAACAGAATATGCAAATAAAAGACATTTATTTGTTTATTTATTTATTTATTATTATTATTATTATTATTATTATTTTTTTTTAGAGAAACTGGCTTTCAATGAATATCCTAATTTTAAGTTCAAGTTCAGGTTTGTTTGGAGTCCAGCATCACCGTTTACAGTCATTAGAGTGTTAATAACGTCTTAATAGCTGATACTTTAGGACTTCCCAGCAGTATCGTAATGAGTGACTTTCACTTTTAATGGAGAATTTTTTTCGAACGAGGCATCTCTTCAGTCTGGGACGATGTGTTTATCTCCTCATTCAATATTGTCACGATGCTTGGGTGCCTGTTTGTTATGTATTGTGATTCTTAAGTATTGCGATTTGATATTACAGTTTATTGTGATATTTGATTTCTGAATCCTCCTCTAGTTTGTGTGTGTAAAGTCTGATGAGGCTGTGATTCTCCTAGAGGTCACTAGAGGTCATTTTCTCCAGCCACGTCCAGTTTGACAAAAGTCTCTGGCTGCAGTGAAATGGCTGCTATGGGGGCCAACATCATCACACAGGAATCAAATGTGGCTCATTGAATCCACAAGAGTCTCAGCTTTCCAGTCAAAGCCAACTGATGCAGCTCCAAGACTGTTTAGGCCCCAGTCTGCACACACACACCATTTTACAACAGGCCACAAGAACACATGTGGACTGCAGGCTTTGGGGCCCAAACTGCATGGGATTAGCAGAAGGTGAGCGTGTCTGCAAAGGGGAGAGAACCCATTTTCATTCACACATCTGGAGGTCAGAGGTCAAGGGACCCTGCTGGAAACAGATATGCTAGTTTATTGCTTGCCAAAATTTAGCTGATTGATTGAGAAATTGATTCAGTGAGTAAAAAATCTTTTAAAAAAAAGAATCATGATACTTAAGTGAATAGATTTTTTTCCAGCCTCAGTGTCTTTGGTTTTACTTAAGCATGAGTTCTGATGGCTCTGTGCACCGCTGGTTTTGATTGCCCCTCTCTGTGTGTCTCTCCTCAGGCCTGACAGAAAGAGAGTGTGGGCTCTTCAGACGGAGAGCTCGATCCTGAGAAGCCGGCGTCCTGTCCTCCCAGCTGACAGACAGCGAGGGACATGCTTGACAGACTGCGGCTCTGTTGTCACGTTGCCTTGTTGGAAAGCGCCTCGCCCCTCAAACAAACGCCTTCCTCTGTTTTCCTGCGGCCCACTGCCTGGCAGTGGCAGAGAAAGCACAGCTTGTGCTGTCGGCTGACTTGCAAATAGGCCTCCGTTCTCCTTCGGGAGCAGCGGAGGAGGACGAGGACGAGGAGGAGGAGGAGGAGGAGGCCGCCGCGCTGCCTGAGGCCCTGAGGTCCAACCAGAACCTGCAGAACCCGGATCGTCCCAAGACGCCGAGAGTCTGTGGTCCCAGTCTGGTGTGTGTTGCTGCTACGACAGAGACACAGATCAGAAGAAAAAAAAATAAAAGCAGAAACCAGGCGGCCATGTTGAGGCTTCACCTGCAGCTTTCCTTCGCCCACTCGTGTTAGGGAGGCGAGAGCCTGCTGCCACTCAGGTCACTCTTCTTCTGCAGCTTCAGAGGAAAACTGCCACACCTTCATCCTGAGTCACAGCTTCACCTTTTTTTCATCGTGTCAAAGTCCGAGGCAGATCACCTGGATCCAGCCTCTCAGATACCAACATTTCCTTTGAAGGGCTAAGTTTATTTTTGTATGTTGGTCAGTGTGTGTAGAGTAGAGCGCTCTGTGTGTTCTGTGTGTTTTTTCGAGCCGGCCGGCCTTCTCTCTCTCCTCAAATATTGATCGAAGCACTTAAGTGGGCAGCATCGATCGCCATGGCCGAGTCCAGCTCCCAGCCGGCAGGAGATCTGCTGATCACAGCCAAAGAGGAACTCACTTCCCCGAGAGAAAACATCTTGAAAGACCTCGCCACGCCCGCGCCTGTAACCGTGGCGACGGAGGCAGAAAGCCAGGCGTCGCGTCCGGACGTCCGAGCCGAAGCCTCCGGCCCCGCCGCCGCCGCCGCCGCCAAAGCCCCGACGGAGGAGACGGCGCTCACGCCCGAACCGCCGTCGTCCCCGTCGACCGAAAACGGAACGCCCACGGCCGCCACCACAGAAGAAGAGTCTCTGTCGGCTCTGCTGGGCGGAGTCAGGGCGGAGGGAGGAGCCGAGCCAGGTGAGCAGCGACCTGCCGCCTCACCTGTCCAAACACCACAAACTACGAACATTTACCGGCCAAAACGAAAGAACAGAAACATGTGGACCCGCCTGTCGATCAGGACAGTCAGTTTGATTGATTTGTCATCGCTAATTAGCATTACACTCACTTCTCTCACATCAAACACACACTCAGTATTATGTATTTACGTATATTAATATGAACTATTTAAGCTTTGAAATTTAGCATTATGAAGTGTTCAAAATGTTTTTATAAGCTTACCAAACGGCTTCCCAGGTTCAGCGGCCTCATTTTGCTCTTGGTTTCCAAAACAAAACAAAACAAAAAAGTCCCTGTGATTGACAGCTGGCCGTGGTGTGTTCAGGTGTGCACGGTGAACAGAAACTGCACATCTCTTTTGGGTCATTTTCCACTCCAGCTGTTTTCTCGTGCTAGTTGAGTAAATCTGAATCTTGATTCCAGCGACAGTAGAGCTGATTTTTCTGGCTGACGGTGTGAGTCTCACCTGCTGTGTCCAGGTGTGGACCAGGACCCGGACGTGGACCTGGACCTGGAGGAGAGCTCGTCCGTGGCCACGGCCGGCGGCTCCGATGACCAGCAGCAGTCCAGCGACTCGGCCTCCTTCTCCATCCCCAGCCTGGAGCTGTCGGACGGGAACACGGCCACGGGAAACTCCCTGGACGTGGACGAGGCCTTGTCGTCGTCCTACTCGGCCCTGGGAGCCGAGGGCTGCTCGCCGTCCACCGACGCCCCCAGCCTGAGGGACGACGAGGCCGCCGCCGCCACCGCCACCGCCGGTGAGGCTGCTCTGTGCTTTGGTTTTGGGCTGCACACCATCATTTTCACTGTTGATGAATTATTTTGAGGCATTTAGTCCTAAAACTAAAGCCAAAGAGCTCAAAGTGACCAGCAACATGAAATTTAATCATGAAACTTGAAATCATATTTACATGAAGTTACAGTCGTGAGAGTGAAACTAGTATCTAGTGGTCGACTGGTGTGGGTTCTTCAGCCGATATGTAGAGAGCAGGGCGAGGGAGAGGTGTGTGTGTGTGTGTGTGTGTGTGTGTGTATCACAATATTTTGTGAGGCATTATCGTATCGATACACGGACGCCAAGTATGGCTGCAGCGTCTCTGACTGGTTTCTGTGACGGAGGCGGCCGCAGTAAAAACGAGTCAAGTGACATGAACAGAATGAAAACTTTACCTTATTACATAAAACAGCTGTGGATCAGGTTTTTATTTGGGGACAGAATTTGCAGTTGAAAAAAGGTAAAAAAATCCAAATCTCTTAATCCAGTAATACTTAGCATATCGCAAAATGTTTAAAATCACAGTACACAATCACAGTATTATTATTATCATTATTATTATTATTATTATTGTTGTTTGTTGTTGTTAGTATCAGTATTGTGGAGAGGAAAGCTCAGCGCGGTGACATGCTGCTGTGGGAGAAGATTCACTTTTATCTGGAGAAACTGCTGAAGAATTTGCACAGAGTGTGTTTTAGTGCACACACACACTCAGCACTGTGTTGGTGTGTGTGTTGGTGTGTGTTGGTGTGTGTGTGTGTTATTTCATGAGGAAGTTGTGGCCCACAGCAGGAACTGGGAACGGAAGTAATATTAGAAGGTTTTGAGGCTCATGTTGCACAGTTACGTGATGATCGGTGGTTCGATGTCGGGTTTTCAACAGAAAACTGGTTGGACCGGGTTTCGTGTGTCTAACCCACCTGAGCCCGGAGACGCTGCACACACACTCCTCTGTGCGCGTCCAGGCGTTCTGCTGAGTCACTGTTCCAGAAAGACGTGACGGTGAGTCAGCAGGGAGAGGCTCGGGGTTTTCACAGATTAAAGCCTCAGGAGTGAAGAGATGAAGTCAGAAAGCCTGCAGGAGAGGAGGCAGGTCACCGTGTTCAGCCTACACACCACTGCATGAAGCCTCAGGGCCTGTAGGTGGCGCTGTGATGGGCCAATCAGGTTTACATCGCTGCCAGAAACAACAACAAACAGACACAAACAGATGCATGTGTGAGTTTTTTCCGTGTAAATTTACCACGTTAATCTCAGAGAACACGACCCCAGATCAGTTTAGTTCACTCCAGTTTCTCCAACGTAAAAGAAAGACACCTCAAAAATCCACTCCGGGTTTTACCGCCGGTCCCCAGAAATCAAACAGGAAGTCAAAACTGAGGCAGCGGTGTCTGTAATCCCATAATCGAGTGAGATTAACCAAACACTGAAGCAAGTCTCATTCCAGCGGCTTGAAAAAAAAAAAAAAACGACGCTTTGTCTCCTGTGTGACTGTAGTTGACCTCCTGTCCACAGGTGGCGCCACTGCCGCCGCCGCTGCAGCCGCCGCGGCCCCGGAGCCGGAGCCGTCCATGCCGGCATACTACCTGGTGAAGTGGATCACCTGGAAGGAGAAGAAGACGCCCATCATCACCCAGAGCGAGAACGGACCCTGCCCCCTGCTGGCCATCATGAACACGCTCTTCCTGCGCTGGAAGGTAAGACACACCTGGACGTCCCGGGAGGGCTGACATCACAGGGTCACCTCTCAGCAATCTACAGGATTATGTTTTCCAACTCAGTTTGTGCATCTGCTGGATTTAGATTGTTTTCAGATTATTGTCCTGACAAGAAAGACAGACTTTTGAAAAAGTGTCTTCTGAGCTTAGAAACAGCAGAATAAGTTTCATGGTACAGTAATCTGCAGCTCTTCATCTATAATCTCTGTGAGATTACGGCTTGTGAGGCTCTGCCTCTCTGCCGCTGGTCTCTTATTTCCTCGCTGACGTGATGAAGCAGGCAGAGTCAGCCGTCTGGGATCAGCTGCAGGTGAGTCCTGACGCGCTGAGGCCTTCAGGGTCGCCCCGCCGGAGAGGCCTTCAGGGTCGCCCCGCCGGAGAGGCCTTCAGGGTCGCCCCGCCGGAGAGGCCTTCAGGGTCGCCCCGCCGGAGAGGCCTTCAGGGTCGCCCCGCCGGAGAGGCCTTCAGGGTCGCCCCGCCGGAGAGGCGTTCAGGGTCGCCCCGCCGGAGAGGCGTTCAGGGTCGCCCCGCCGGAGAGGCGTTCAGGGTCGCCCCGCCGGAGAGGCCTTCAGGGTCGCCCCGCCGGAGAGGCCTTCAGGGTCACCTTGCCGGAGAGGCCTTCAGGGTCACCTTGCCGGAGAGGCCTTCAGGGTCACCTTGCCGGAGAGGCCTTCAGGGTCACCTTGCCGGAGAGGCCTTCAGGGTCACCCGGGACATGGAGCTCAGCGGAGCGTCTTATCCGCTGTTTACTGTCCACAGCAGAGCGTTGTGTTGAGGCTGCTGCTCCCACAGAGAACAGAGCCGCCGCTCGGCTGCAGAGACGAGACGGCACAGAAAAATATTTATTTATTTATTTTTAATTCACCATTTAGTGCATACATGCAGCTTTATACAGCAACAAACCTGCGTACAGCAGCGACAACAATAGAGACAGGAGCAAAAACAACAAAGAACAAAAACAGGAAACAAACAGCTGAGCAGAGAACAAGCAAAACAAAACATAACAAAAACAAAACAAACAAACAAACAAAAACAAAACAAACAGTGTGATTTGTTTGGGTTTGAATGTCAGGCCGACTGTCGTGTGAACAGACGAGCTGCTGAGGGACACGGACCCTTTTCCTGCTTCTCCTCTTTAGTGGTGCTGCTCTCTTGGCTCCAGGCAGGGCTGATGATGATGATGATGATGATGATGATGATGATGATGATGATGATGATGATGATGATGATTTGTTTCATTTGTTACAAAAAGTTTTTATTACAAATCTGAGATCTGAGTTTTGTCCACGAGCCGCAGCGGCTGATAGGTTCAGGATGATCATCCTCATGACATGAGAAGTTATTTTGGTTTGTGTTTGTCCGGCGGTCAGACTGTCACATCGGTTCAGAGGTCAGATTAAAACGTCAGATTTAAATAATCTCTCCTACGTATGTTTTTGTGACGTCATGATTTCTGGTGAATTAACCCTTTTAAAACCTGTGTGTGTGTGTGTGTGTGTGTGTGTGTGTGTGTGTGTGTGTGTGTGTGTTTTCAGGCAAAGCTGCCGGCGCAGACCGAGGTCATCACCACCGAAGACCTGATGGCTCACCTGGGTAAGAACACACACACACACACACACACACACACACACACAGAACACACACCTGCACAGGTGACATGGTGGATCAGGTCTGTGACACTGAAGTGTGCGTGTTTGTGTGTGTGTGTGTGTGTGTGTGTGTGTGTGTGTGTGTGTGTCTCTCTCTCTGCTGCAGGAGAGTGTGTGCTGTCCGTCACACCCAGAGAAAAGGCAGATGGAATGGAGCTCAATTTCCAACAGGTACACACACACACACACACACACACACACACACACACACACACACAGAGGGAACAGTCATTTCAACATCCAGCATGTAAACACACGTCATCTCAGTGCTCTGATAATCCATGAACACACACACACACACACACACACACACAGAGCCTGGCTGCTCCCAGTGTGTTAACACCCCTCTAATCCTCCTCCTGAGGGTGTGAGTGTGTGTGTGTGTGTGTGTGTGTGTGTGTGTGTGTGTGTGTGTGTGTGTGTGTGTGTGTGTGTGTGTGTTTTGACTGCTTGGATGACATCATCATAACCACACACACACACACACACACACACACACGCACAAACACACTCACAGCCGCAGTAAGCCACGCCCCTCCTGCGGCTCTGTGCTCGGTGACCTTTGACCCCGCGGCTGACCCCTGCAGGGACAGGAAGTTCAGCTTGTGCGTCAAACTAAAGGAATATTCCACCGTTTTGGGCAAAATCCTTTTTTTTTCAAGGTGTTTTTCCACCTCTGGGTAGCATCTCCTGTTAGCTTAGCATAAAGACTTGAAGTCTATGGGAGTCGTTAGCCTGGCTCCTCCCAGCAGCTCTGAAGTGAAATAACAGCTTTTACCATTTTCTGGCATTTTCTGGACCAAACAACGAATCAGTTCATCAAGAAAATAATGTGTGTGTGTGTGTGTGTGTGTGTGTGTGTGTGTGTGTGTGTGTGTGTGCAGAACATGAGCGATGCCATGGCCGTGCTCCCCAAGCTGTCCACGGGTCTGGACGTCAACGTGCGCTTCACCGGCGTGACCGACTTCGAGTACACGCCCGAGTGCATCGTGTTCGACCTGCTGGACATCCCGCTGTACCACGGCTGGCTGGTCGACCCGCAGGTACCGCCCCGTGTGTGTGTGTGTGTGTGTGTGTGTGTGTGTGTGAACTGACACAGAAGTGACAGTGAAGTGTTGAACACGTGAAGCTGGCGGCTGCGTTTACACCTTTTTTTCCTGCTGCCTCAGCCTCAGTTTGTGCTGATCAACTGAAAAGCGACACACACACACACACTTCACCTCTGTAATCATGTCACACACACACACACTCCAGCACAGAGCCGGTGAGCCTGTTACATATTAAAGCCAGTCTCTCTTTCCTCAGATCTGCGTGGAGACAGTAGATCTGTGTTTTTATTCTTCAGTTTTATTGATCCAGATGATTTATTGAAGGTTTTCTTTCCTTATTTATTTACTTTGCCTTCACTTCCTCTTTTGAACAAGTCTCTTTAAACTTTTATTTCTCTTTTTAACTTTAGTCTGACTGCTGGTGGACTCACAAAGTGGCGAAATAAACGTCTTGATTTCTTGAAAAACTATTTTTAATTCTGATTCTGATTAAAGAAACAGGTTCAGCTAAAAAAAAAAAAAAAAAAACATCTTTTACTGACTTCATCACAGCGTCTGCTCACCAAACACCACGTTAACGTCATGAGCTCCTGCTGCCTTTTAACTGAACTGAGCTCTGTAGCGCCCCCTGCTGTTCACATAAAGCATGTAAAAAAACAAAATGCACA